>NW_027368528.1:0-49101 GCF_046119375.1 Phyllobates terribilis | reverse complement strand
TTGCCATTGAAAAACATGTTTTTCATATACCAGAAATGTTTGAAGCTACTGACTGAATGAAAGGAGCTGGCATCTCACTCTCTTTGAATCTTCTTTATCATGCTAGGATTAACAGGAAAAAGCTAAAAATTTCAGAATTGCACCGTGCAATGTGGAGATATTACTGTTTGTGCATTTACAATATTCATTGATTTTTGCCATTGAAAAACATGTTTTTCATATACCAGAAATGTTTGAAGCTACTGACTGAATGAAAGGAGCTGGCATCTCACTCTCTTTGAATCTTCTTTATCATGCTAGGATTAGCAGGAAAAAGCAAAAAATTTCAGAATTGCACCTTGCAATGTGGAGATATTACTGTTTGTGCATTTACAATATTCATTGATTTTTGCCATTGAAAAACATGTTTTTCATATACCAGAAATGTTTGAAGCTACTGACTGAATGAAAGGAGCTGGCATCTCACTCTCTTTGAATCTTCTTTATCATGCTAGGATTAACAGGAAAAAGCAAAAAATTTCAGAATTGCACCTTGCAATGTGGAGATATTACTGTTTGTGCATTTACAATATTCATTGATTTTTGCCATTGAAAAACATGTTTTTCATATACCAGAAATGTTTGAAGCTACTGACTGAATGAAAGGAGCTGGCATCTCACTCTCTTTGAATCTTCTTTATCATGCTAGGATTAACAGGAAAAAGCAAAAAATTTCAGAATTGCACCTTGCAATGTGGAGATATTACTGTTTGTGCATTTACAATATTCATTGATTTTTGCCATTGAAAAACGTCCAGAAATGTTTGAAGCTACTGACTGAATGAAAGGAGCTGGCATCTCACTCTCTTTGAATCTTCTTTATCATGCTAGGATTAACAGGAAAAAGCTAAAAATTTCAGAATTGCACCGTGCAATGTGGAGATATTACTGTTTGTGCATTTACAATATTCATTGATTTTTGCCATTGAAAAACATGTTTTTCATATACCAGAAATGTTTGAAGCTACTGACTGAATGAAAGGAGCTGGCATCTCACTCTCTTTGAATCTTCTTTATCATGCTAGGATTAGCAGGAAAAAGCAAAAAATTTCAGAATTGCACCTTGCAATGTGGAGATATTACTGTTTGTGCATTTACAATATTCATTGATTTTTGCCATTGAAAAACATGTTTTTCATATACCAGAAATGTTTGAAGCTACTGACTGAATGAAAGGAGCTGGCATCTCACTCTCTTTGAATCTTCTTTATCATGCTAGGATTAACAGGAAAAAGCAAAAAATTTCAGAATTGCACCTTGCAATGTGGAGATATTACTGTTTGTGCATTTACAATATTCATTGATTTTTGCCATTGAAAAACATGTTTTTCATATACCAGAAATGTTTGAAGCTACTGACTGAATGAAAGGAGCTGGCATCTCACTCTCTTTGAATCTTCTTTATCATGCTAGGATTAACAGGAAAAAGCTAAAAATTTCAGAATTGCACCGTGCAATGTGGAGATATTACTGTTTGTGCATTTACAATATTCATTGATTTTTGCCATTGAAAAACATGTTTTTCATATACCAGAAATGTTTGAAGCTACTGACTGAATGAAAGGAGCTGGCATCTCACTCTCTTTGAATCTTCTTTATCATGCTAGGATTAGCAGGAAAAAGCAAAAAATTTCAGAATTGCACCTTGCAATGTGGAGATATTACTGTTTGTGCATTTACAATATTCATTGATTTTTGCCATTGAAAACATGTTTTTCATATACCAGAAATGTTTGAAGCTACTGACTGAATGAAAGGAGCTGGCATCTCACTCTCTTTGAATCTTCTTTATCATGCTAGGATTAACAGGAAAAAGCTAAAAATTTCAGAATTGCACCGTGCAATGTGGAGATATTACTGTTTGTGCATTTACAATATTCATTGATTTTTGCCATTGAAAAACATGTTTTTCATATACCAGAAATGTTTGAAGCTACTGACTGAATGAAAGGAGCTGGCATCTCACTCTCTTTGAATCTTCTTTATCATGCTAGGATTAGCAGGAAAAAGCAAAAAATTTCAGAATTGCACCTTGCAATGTGGAGATATTACTGTTTGTGCATTTACAATATTCATTGATTTTTGCCATTGAAAAACATGTTTTTCATATACCAGAAATGTTTGAAGCTACTGACTGAATGAAAGGAGCTGGCATCTCACTCTCTTTGAATCTTCTTTATCATGCTAGGATTAACAGGAAAAAGCAAAAAATTTCAGAATTGCACCTTGCAATGTGGAGATATTACTGTTTGTGCATTTACAATATTCATTGATTTTTGCCATTGAAAAACATGTTTTTCATATACCAGAAATGTTTGAAGCTACTGACTGAATGAAAGGAGCTGGCATCTCACTCTCTTTGAATCTTCTTTATCATGCTAGGATTAACAGGAAAAAGCTAAAAATTTCAGAATTGCACCGTGCAATGTGGAGATATTACTGTTTGTGCATTTACAATATTCATTGATTTTTGCCATTGAAAAACATGTTTTTCATATACCAGAAATGTTTGAAGCTACTGACTGAATGAAAGGAGCTGGCATCTCACTCTCTTTGAATCTTCTTTATCATGCTAGGATTAGCAGGAAAAAGCAAAAAATTTCAGAATTGCACCTTGCAATGTGGAGATATTACTGTTTGTGCATTTACAATATTCATTGATTTTTGCCATTGAAAAACATGTTTTTCATATACCAGAAATGTTTGAAGCTACTGACTGAATGAAAGGAGCTGGCATCTCACGCTCTTTGAATCTTCTTTATCATGCTAGGATTAGCAGGAAAAAGCAAAAAATTTCAGAATTGCACCTTGCAATGTGGAGATATTACTGTTTGTGCATTTACAATATTCATTAATTTTTGCCATTGAAAAACGTCCAGAAATGTTTGAAGCTACTGACTGAATGAAAGGAGCTGGCATCTCACTCTCTTTGAATCTTCTTTATCATGCTAGGATTAACAGGAAAAAGCTAAAAATTTCAGAATTGCACCGTGCAATGTGGAGATATTACTGTTTGTGCATTTACAATATTCATTGATTTTTGCCATTGAAAAACATGTTTTTCATATACCAGAAATGTTTGAAGCTACTGACTGAATGAAAGGAGCTGGCATCTCACTCTCTTTGAATCTTCTTTATCATGCTAGGATTAGCAGGAAAAAGCAAACAATTTCAGAATTGCACCTTGCAATGTGGAGATATTACTGTTTGTGCATTTACAATATTCATTGATTTTTGCCATTGAAAAACATGTTTTTCATATACCAGAAATGTTTGAAGCTACTGACTGAATGAAAGGAGCTGGCATCTCACTCTCTTTGAATCTTCTTTATCATGCTAGGATTAACAGGAAAAAGCTAAAAATTTCAGAATTGCACCGTGCAATGTGGAGATATTACTGTTTGTGCATTTACAATATTCATTGATTTTTGCCATTGAAAAACATGTTTTTCATATACCAGAAATGTTTGAAGCTACTGACTGAATGAAAGGAGCTGGCATCTCACTCTCTTTGAATCTTCTTTATCATGCTAGGATTAGCAGGAAAAAGCAAAAAATTTCAGAATTGCACCTTGCAATGTGGAGATATTACTGTTTGTGCATTTACAATATTCATTGATTTTTGCCATTGAAAAACATGTTTTTCATATACCAGAAATGTTTGAAGCTACTGACTGAATGAAAGGAGCTGGCATCTCACTCTCTTTGAATCTTCTTTATCATGCTAGGATTAACAGGAAAAAGCAAAAAATTTCAGAATTGCACCTTGCAATGTGGAGATATTACTGTTTGTGCATTTACAATATTCATTGATTTTTGCCATTGAAAAACATGTTTTTCATATACCAGAAATGTTTGAAGCTACTGACTGAATGAAAGGAGCTGGCATCTCACTCTCTTTGAATCTTCTTTATCATGCTAGGATTAACAGGAAAAAGCAAAAAATTTCAGAATTGCACCTTGCAATGTGGAGATATTACTGTTTGTGCATTTACAATATTCATTGATTTTTGCCATTGAAAAACGTCCAGAAATGTTTGAAGCTACTGACTGAATGAAAGGAGCTGGCATCTCACTCTCTTTGAATCTTCTTTATCATGCTAGGATTAACAGGAAAAAGCTAAAAATTTCAGAATTGCACCGTGCAATGTGGAGATATTACTGTTTGTGCATTTACAATATTCATTGATTTTTGCCATTGAAAAACATGTTTTTCATATACCAGAAATGTTTGAAGCTACTGACTGAATGAAAGGAGCTGGCATCTCACTCTCTTTGAATCTTCTTTATCATGCTAGGATTAGCAGGAAAAAGCAAAAAATTTCAGAATTGCACCTTGCAATGTGGAGATATTACTGTTTGTGCATTTACAATATTCATTGATTTTTGCCATTGAAAAACATGTTTTTCATATACCAGAAATGTTTGAAGCTACTGACTGAATGAAAGGAGCTGGCATCTCACTCTCTTTGAATCTTCTTTATCATGCTAGGATTAACAGGAAAAAGCAAAAAATTTCAGAATTGCACCTTGCAATGTGGAGATATTACTGTTTGTGCATTTACAATATTCATTGATTTTTGCCATTGAAAAACATGTTTTTCATATACCAGAAATGTTTGAAGCTACTGACTGAATGAAAGGAGCTGGCATCTCACTCTCTTTGAATCTTCTTTATCATGCTAGGATTAACAGGAAAAAGCTAAAAATTTCAGAATTGCACCGTGCAATGTGGAGATATTACTGTTTGTGCATTTACAATATTCATTGATTTTTGCCATTGAAAAACATGTTTTTCATATACCAGAAATGTTTGAAGCTACTGACTGAATGAAAGGAGCTGGCATCTCACTCTCTTTGAATCTTCTTTATCATTCTAGGATTAGCAGGAAAAAGCAAAAAATTTCAGAATTGCACCTTGCAATGTGGAGATATTACTGTTTGTGCATTTACAATATTCATTGATTTTTGACATTGAAAAACATGTTTTTCATATACCAGAAATGTTTGAAGCTACTGACTGAATGAAAGGAGCTGGCATCTCACTCTCTTTGAATCTTCTTTATCATGCTAGGATTAACAGGAAAAAGCTAAAAATTTCAGAATTGCACCGTGCAATGTGGAGATATTACTGTTTGTGCATTTACAATATTCATTGATTTTTGCCATTGAAAAACATGTTTTTCATATACCAGAAATGTTTGAAGCTACTGACTGAATGAAAGGAGCTGGCATCTCACTCTCTTTGAATCTTCTTTATCATGCTAGGATTAACAGGAAAAAGCAAAAAATTTCAGAATTGCACCTTGCAATGTGGAGTTATTACTGTTTGTGCATTTACAATATTCATTGATTTTTGCCATTGAAAAACGTCCAGAAATGTTTGAAGCTACTGACTGAATGAAAGGAGCTGGCATCTCACTCTCTTTGAATCTTCTTTATCATGCTAGGATTAGCAGGAAAAAGCAAAAAATTTCAGAATTGCACCTTGCAATGTGGAGATATTACTGTTTGTGCATTTACAATATTCATTGATTTTTGCCATTGAAAAACATGTTTTTCATATACCAGAAATGTTTGAAGCTACTGACTGAATGAAAGGAGCTGGCATCTCACTCTCTTTGAATCTTCTTTATCATGCTAGGATTAGCAGGAAAAAGCAAAAAATTTCAGAATTGCACCTTGCAATGTGGAGATATTACTGTTTGTGCATTTACAATATTCATTAATTTTTGCCATTGAAAAACGTCCAGAAATGTTTGAAGCTACTGACTGAATGAAAGGAGCTGGCATCTCACTCTCTTTGAATCTTCTTTATCATGCTAGGATTAACAGGAAAAAGCTAAAAATTTCAGAATTGCACCGTGCAATGTGGAGATATTACTGTTTGTGCATTTACAATATTCATTGATTTTTGCCATTGAAAAACATGTTTTTCATATACCAGAAATGTTTGAAGCTACTGACTGAATGAAAGGAGCTGGCATCTCACTCTCTTTGAATCTTCTTTATCATGCTAGGATTAACAGGAAAAAGCAAAAAATTTCAGAATTGCACCTTGCAATGTGGAGATATTACTGTTTGTGCATTTACAATATTCATTGATTTTTGCCATTGAAAAACGTCCAGAAATGTTTGAAGCTACTGACTGAATGAAAGGAGCTGGCATCTCACTCTCTTTGAATCTTCTTTATCATGCTAGGATTAGCAGGAAAAAGCAAAAAATTTCAGAATTGCACCTTGCAATGTGGAGATATTACTGTTTGTGCATTTACAATATTCATTGATTTTTGCCATTGAAAAACATGTTTTTCATATACCAGAAATGTTTGAAGCTACTGACTGAATGAAAGGAGCTGGCATCTCACTCTCTTTGAATCTTCTTTATCATGCTAGGATTAGCAGGATAAAGCAAAAAATTTCAGAATTGCACCTTGCAATGTGGAGATATTACTGTTTGTGCATTTACAATATTCATTGATTTTTGCCATTGAAAAACATGTTTTTCATATACCAGAAATGTTTGAAGCTACTGACTGAATGAAAGGAGCTGGCATCTCACTCTCTTTGAATCTTCTTTATCATGCTAGGATTAACAGGAAAACGCAAAAAATTTCAGAATTGCACCTTGCAATGTGGAGATATTACTGTTTGTGCATTTACAATATTCATTGATTTTTGCCATTGAAAAACATCCAGAAATGTTTGAAGCTACTGACTGAATGAAAGGAGCTGGCATCTCACTCTCTTTGAATCTTCTTTATCATGCTAGGATTAGCAGGAAAAAGCAAAAAATTTCAGAATTGCACCTTGCAATGTGGAGATATTACTGTTTGTGCATTTACAATATTCATTGATTTTTGCCATTGAAAAACGTCCAGAAATGTTTGAAGCTACTGACTGAATGAAAGGAGCTGGCATCTCACTCTCTTTGAATCTTCTTTATCATGCTAGGATTAGCAGGAAAAAGCAAAAAATTTCAGAATTGCACCTTGCAATGTGGAGATATTACTGTTTGTGCATTTACAATATTCATTGATTTTTGCCATTGAAAAACATCATGTTATTCATATACCAGAAATGTTTGAAGCTACTGACTGAATGAAAGGAGCTGGCATCTCCCTCTCTTTGAATCTTCTTTATCATGCTAGGATTAGCAGGAAAAAGCAAAAAATTTCCAAATTGCACCTTGCAATGTGGAGATATTACTGTTTGTGCATTTACAATATTCATTGATTTTTGCCATTGAAAAACATGTTTTTCATATACCAGAAATGTTTGAAGCTACTGACTGAATGAAAGGAGCTGGCATCTCACTCTCTTTGAATCTTCTTTATCATGCTAGGATTAGCAGGATAAAGCAAAAAATTTCAGAATTGCACCTTGCAATGTGGAGATATTACTGTTTGTGCATTTACAATATTCATTGATTTTTGCCATTGAAAAACATGTTTTTCATATACCAGAAATGTTTGAAGCTACTGACTGAATGAAAGGAGCTGGCATCTCACTCTCTTTGAATCTTCTTTATCATGCTAGGATTAACAGGAAAAAGCAAAAAATTTCAGAATTGCACCTTGCAATGTGGAGATATTACTGTTTGTGCATTTACAATATTCATTGATTTTTGCCATTGAAAAACGTCCAGAAATGTTTGAAGCTACTGACTGAATGAAAGGAGCTGGCATCTCACTCTCTTTGAATCTTCTTTATCATGCTAGGATTAGCAGGAAAAAGCAAAAAATTTCAGAATTGCACCTTGCAATGTGGAGATATTACTGTTTGTGCATTTACAATATTCATTGATTTTTGCCATTGAAAAACATGTTTTTCATATACCAGAAATGTTTGAAGCTACTGACTGAATGAAAGGAGCTGGCATCTCACTCTTTGAATCTTCTTTATCATGCTAGGATTAGCAGGAAAAAGCAAACAATTTCAGAATTGCACCTTGCAATGTGGAGATATTACTGTTTGTGCATTTACAATATTCATTGATTTTTGCCATTGAAAAACATGTTTTTCATATACCAGAAATGTTTGAAGCTACTGACTGAATGAAAGGAGCTGGCATCTCACTCTCTTTGAATCTTCTTTATCATGCTAGGATTAACAGGAAAAAGCTAAAAATTTCAGAATTGCACCGTGCAATGTGGAGATATTACTGTTTGTGCATTTACAATATTCATTGATTTTTGCCATTGAAAAACATGTTTTTCATATACCAGAAATGTTTGAAGCTACTGACTGAATGAAAGGAGCTGGCATCTCACTCTCTTTGAATCTTCTTTATCATGCTAGGATTAGCAGGAAAAAGCAAAAAATTTCAGAATTGCACCTTGCAATGTGGAGATATTACTGTTTGTGCATTTACAATATTCATTGATTTTTGCCATTGAAAAACATGTTTTTCATATACCAGAAATGTTTGAAGCTACTGACTGAATGAAAGGAGCTGGCATCTCACTCTCTTTGAATCTTCTTTATCATGCTAGGATTAACAGGAAAAAGCAAAAAATTTCAGAATTGCACCTTGCAATGTGGAGATATTACTGTTTGTGCATTTACAATATTCATTGATTTTTGCCATTGAAAAACATGTTTTTCATATACCAGAAATGTTTGAAGCTACTGACTGAATGAAAGGAGCTGGCATCTCACTCTCTTTGAATCTTCTTTATCATGCTAGGATTAACAGGAAAAAGCAAAAAATTTCAGAATTGCACCTTGCAATGTGGAGATATTACTGTTTGTGCATTTACAATATTCATTGATTTTTGCCATTGAAAAACGTCCAGAAATGTTTGAAGCTACTGACTGAATGAAAGGAGCTGGCATCTCACTCTCTTTGAATCTTCTTTATCATGCTAGGATTAACAGGAAAAAGCTAAAAATTTCAGAATTGCACCGTGCAATGTGGAGATATTACTGTTTGTGCATTTACAATATTCATTGATTTTTGCCATTGAAAAACATGTTTTTCATATACCAGAAATGTTTGAAGCTACTGACTGAATGAAAGGAGCTGGCATCTCACTCTCTTTGAATCTTCTTTATCATGCTAGGATTAGCAGGAAAAAGCAAAAAATTTCAGAATTGCACCTTGCAATGTGGAGATATTACTGTTTGTGCATTTACAATATTCATTGATTTTTGCCATTGAAAAACATGTTTTTCATATACCAGAAATGTTTGAAGCTACTGACTGAATGAAAGGAGCTGGCATCTCACTCTCTTTGAATCTTCTTTATCATGCTAGGATTAACAGGAAAAAGCAAAAAATTTCAGAATTGCACCTTGCAATGTGGAGATATTACTGTTTGTGCATTTACAATATTCATTGATTTTTGCCATTGAAAAACATGTTTTTCATATACCAGAAATGTTTGAAGCTACTGACTGAATGAAAGGAGCTGGCATCTCACTCTCTTTGAATCTTCTTTATCATGCTAGGATTAACAGGAAAAAGCTAAAAATTTCAGAATTGCACCGTGCAATGTGGAGATATTACTGTTTGTGCATTTACAATATTCATTGATTTTTGCCATTGAAAAACATGTTTTTCATATACCAGAAATGTTTGAAGCTACTGACTGAATGAAAGGAGCTGGCATCTCACTCTCTTTGAATCTTCTTTATCATGCTAGGATTAGCAGGAAAAAGCAAAAAATTTCAGAATTGCACCTTGCAATGTGGAGATATTACTGTTTGTGCATTTACAATATTCATTGATTTTTGCCATTGAAAAACATGTTTTTCATATACCAGAAATGTTTGAAGCTACTGACTGAATGAAAGGAGCTGGCATCTCACTCTCTTTGAATCTTCTTTATCATGCTAGGATTAACAGGAAAAAGCTAAAAATTTCAGAATTGCACCGTGCAATGTGGAGATATTACTGTTTGTGCATTTACAATATTCATTGATTTTTGCCATTGAAAAACATGTTTTTCATATACCAGAAATGTTTGAAGCTACTGACTGAATGAAAGGAGCTGGCATCTCACTCTCTTTGAATCTTCTTTATCATGCTAGGATTAGCAGGAAAAAGCAAAAAATTTCAGAATTGCACCTTGCAATGTGGAGATATTACTGTTTGTGCATTTACAATATTCATTGATTTTTGCCATTGAAAAACATGTTTTTCATATACCAGAAATGTTTGAAGCTACTGACTGAATGAAAGGAGCTGGCATCTCACTCTCTTTGAATCTTCTTTATCATGCTAGGATTAACAGGAAAAAGCAAAAAATTTCAGAATTGCACCTTGCAATGTGGAGATATTACTGTTTGTGCATTTACAATATTCATTGATTTTTGCCATTGAAAAACATGTTTTTCATATACCAGAAATGTTTGAAGCTACTGACTGAATGAAAGGAGCTGGCATCTCACTCTCTTTGAATCTTCTTTATCATGCTAGGATTAACAGGAAAAAGCTAAAAATTTCAGAATTGCACCGTGCAATGTGGAGATATTACTGTTTGTGCATTTACAATATTCATTGATTTTTGCCATTGAAAAACATGTTTTTCATATACCAGAAATGTTTGAAGCTACTGACTGAATGAAAGGAGCTGGCATCTCACTCTCTTTGAATCTTCTTTATCATGCTAGGATTAGCAGGAAAAAGCAAAAAATTTCAGAATTGCACCTTGCAATGTGGAGATATTACTGTTTGTGCATTTACAATATTCATTGATTTTTGCCATTGAAAAACATGTTTTTCATATACCAGAAATGTTTGAAGCTACTGACTGAATGAAAGGAGCTGGCATCTCACTCTCTTTGAATCTTCTTTATCATGCTAGGATTAGCAGGAAAAAGCAAAAAATTTCAGAATTGCACCTTGCAATGTGGAGATATTACTGTTTGTGCATTTACAATATTCATTAATTTTTGCCATTGAAAAACGTCCAGAAATGTTTGAAGCTACTGACTGAATGAAAGGAGCTGGCATCTCACTCTCTTTGAATCTTCTTTATCATGCTAGGATTAACAGGAAAAAGCTAAAAATTTCAGAATTGCACCGTGCAATGTGGAGATATTACTGTTTGTGCATTTACAATATTCATTGATTTTTGCCATTGAAAAACATGTTTTTCATATACCAGAAATGTTTGAAGCTACTGACTGAATGAAAGGAGCTGGCATCTCACTCTCTTTGAATCTTCTTTATCATGCTAGGATTAGCAGGAAAAAGCAAACAATTTCAGAATTGCACCTTGCAATGTGGAGATATTACTGTTTGTGCATTTACAATATTCATTGATTTTTGCCATTGAAAAACATGTTTTTCATATACCAGAAATGTTTGAAGCTACTGACTGAATGAAAGGAGCTGGCATCTCACTCTCTTTGAATCTTCTTTATCATGCTAGGATTAACAGGAAAAAGCTAAAAATTTCAGAATTGCACCGTGCAATGTGGAGATATTACTGTTTGTGCATTTACAATATTCATTGATTTTTGCCATTGAAAAACATGTTTTTCATATACCAGAAATGTTTGAAGCTACTGACTGAATGAAAGGAGCTGGCATCTCACTCTCTTTGAATCTTCTTTATCATGCTAGGATTAGCAGGAAAAAGCTAAAAATTTCAGAATTGCACCTTGCAATGTGGAGATATTACTGTTTGTGCATTTACAATATTCATTGATTTTTGCCATTGAAAAACATGTTTTTCATATACCAGAAATGTTTGAAGCTACTGACTGAATGAAAGGAGCTGGCATCTCACTCTCTTTGAATCTTCTTTATCATGCTAGGATTAACAGGAAAAAGCAAAAAATTTCAGAATTGCACCTTGCAATGTGGAGATATTACTGTTTGTGCATTTACAATATTCATTGATTTTTGCCATTGAAAAACATGTTTTTCATATACCAGAAATGTTTGAAGCTACTGACTGAATGAAAGGAGCTGGCATCTCACTCTCTTTGAATCTTCTTTATCATGCTAGGATTAACAGGAAAAAGCAAAAAATTTCAGAATTGCACCTTGCAATGTGGAGATATTACTGTTTGTGCATTTACAATATTCATTGATTTTTGCCATTGAAAAACGTCCAGAAATGTTTGAAGCTACTGACTGAATGAAAGGAGCTGGCATCTCACTCTCTTTGAATCTTCTTTATCATGCTAGGATTAACAGGAAAAAGCTAAAAATTTCAGAATTGCACCGTGCAATGTGGAGATATTACTGTTTGTGCATTTACAATATTCATTGATTTTTGCCATTGAAAAACATGTTTTTCATATACCAGAAATGTTTGAAGCTACTGACTGAATGAAAGGAGCTGGCATCTCACTCTCTTTGAATCTTCTTTATCATGCTAGGATTAGCAGGAAAAAGCAAAAAATTTCAGAATTGCACCTTGCAATGTGGAGATATTACTGTTTGTGCATTTACAATATTCATTGATTTTTGCCATTGAAAAACATGTTTTTCATATACCAGAAATGTTTGAAGCTACTGACTGAATGAAAGGAGCTGGCATCTCACTCTCTTTGAATCTTCTTTATCATGCTAGGATTAACAGGAAAAAGCAAAAAATTTCAGAATTGCACCTTGCAATGTGGAGATATTACTGTTTGTGCATTTACAATATTCATTGATTTTTGACATTGAAAAACATGTTTTTCATATACCAGAAATGTTTGAAGCTACTGACTGAATGAAAGGAGCTGGCATCTCACTCTCTTTGAATCTTCTTTATCATGCTAGGATTAACAGGAAAAAGCTAAAAATTTCAGAATTGCACTGTGCAATGTGGAGATATTACTGTTTGTGCATTTACAATATTCATTGATTTTTGCCATTGAAAAACATGTTTTTCATATACCAGAAATGTTTGAAGCTACTGACTGAATGAAAGGAGCTGGCATCTCACTCTCTTTGAATCTTCTTTATCATGCTAGGATTAACAGGAAAAAGCAAAAAATTTCAGAATTGCACCTTGCAATGTGGAGTTATTACTGTTTGTGCATTTACAATATTCATTGATTTTTGCCATTGAAAAACGTCCAGAAATGTTTGAAGCTACTGACTGAATGAAAGGAGCTGGCATCTCACTCTCTTTGAATCTTCTTTATCATGCTAGGATTAGCAGGAAAAAGCAAAAAATTTCAGAATTGCACCTTGCAATGTGGAGATATTACTGTTTGTGCATTTACAATATTCATTGATTTTTGCCATTGAAAAACATGTTTTTCATATACCAGAAATGTTTGAAGCTACTGACTGAATGAAAGGAGCTGGCATCTCACTCTCTTTGAATCTTCTTTATCATGCTAGGATTAGCAGGAAAAAGCAAAAAATTTCAGAATTGCACCTTGCAATGTGGAGATATTACTGTTTGTGCATTTACAATATTCATTAATTTTTGCCATTGAAAAACATCCAGAAATGTTTGAAGCTACTGACTGAATGAAAGGAGCTGGCATCTCACTCTCTTTGAATCTTCTTTATCATGCTAGGATTAACAGGAAAAAGCTAAAAATTTCAGAATTGCACCGTGCAATGTGGAGATATTACTGTTTGTGCATTTACAATATTCATTGATTTTTGCCATTGAAAAACATGTTTTTCATATACCAGAAATGTTTGAAGCTACTGACTGAATGAAAGGAGCTGGCATCTCACTCTCTTTGAATCTTCTTTATCATGCTAGGATTAACAGGAAAAAGCAAAAAATTTCAGAATTGCACCTTGCAATGTGGAGATATTACTGTTTGTGCATTTACAATATTCATTGATTTTTGCCATTGAAAAACGTCCAGAAATGTTTGAAGCTACTGACTGAATGAAAGGAGCTGGCATCTCACTCTCTTTGAATCTTCTTTATCATGCTAGGATTAGCAGGAAAAAGCAAAAAATTTCAGAATTGCACCTTGCAATGTGGAGATATTACTGTTTGTGCATTTACAATATTCATTGATTTTTGCCATTGAAAAACATCATGTTATTCATATACCAGAAATGTTTGAAGCTACTGACTGAATGAAAGGAGCTGGCATCTCACTCTCTTTGAATCTTCTTTATCATGCTAGGATTAGCAGGAAAAAGCAAAAAATTTCCGAATTGCACCTTGCAATGTGGAGATATTACTGTTTGTGCATTTACAATATTCATTGATTTTTGCCATTGAAAAACATGTTTTTCATATACCAGAAATGTTTGAAGCTACTGACTGAATGAAAGGAGCTGGCATCTCACTCTCTTTGAATCTTCTTTATCATGCTAGGATTAGCAGGATAAAGCAAAAAATTTCAGAATTGCACCTTGCAATGTGGAGATATTACTGTTTGTGCATTTACAATATTCATTGATTTTTGCCATTGAAAAACATGTTTTTCATATACCAGAAATGTTTGAAGCTACTGACTGAATGAAAGGAGCTGGCATCTCACTCTCTTTGAATCTTCTTTATCATGCTAGGATTAGCAGGAAAAAGCAAAAAATTTCAGAATTGCACCTTGCAATGTGGAGATATTACTGTTTGTGCATTTACAATATTCATTGATTTTTGCCATTGAAAAACATGTTTTTCATATACCAGAAATGTTTGAAGCTACTGACTGAATGAAAGGAGCTGGCATCTCACTCTTTGAATCTTCTTTATCATGCTAGGATTAGCAGGAAAAAGCAAACAATTTCAGAATTGCACCTTGCAATGTGGAGATATTACTGTTTGTGCATTTACAATATTCATTGATTTTTGCCATTGAAAAACATGTTTTTCATATACCAGAAATGTTTGAAGCTACTGACTGAATGAAAGGAGCTGGCATCTCACTCTCTTTGAATCTTCTTTATCATGCTAGGATTAACAGGAAAAAGCTAAAAAATTCAGAATTGCACCGTGCAATGTGGAGATATTACTGTTTGTGCATTTACAATATTCATTGATTTTTGCCATTGAAAAACATGTTTTTCATATACCAGAAATGTTTGAAGCTACTGACTGAATGAAAGGAGCTGGCATCTCACTCTCTTTGAATCTTCTTTATCATGCTAGGATTAGCAGGAAAAAGCAAAAAATTTCAGAATTGCACCTTGCAATGTGGAGATATTACTGTTTGTGCATTTACAATATTCATTGATTTTTGCCATTGAAAAACATGTTTTTCATATACCAGAAATGTTTGAAGCTACTGACTGAATGAAAGGAGCTGGCATCTCACTCTCTTTGAATCTTCTTTATCATGCTAGGATTAGCAGGAAAAAGCAAAAAATTTCAGAATTGCACCTTGCAATGTGGAGATATTCCTGTTTGTGCATTTACAATATTCATTGATTTTTGCCATTGAAAAACATGTTTTTCATATACCAGAAATGTTTGAAGCTACTGACTGAATGAAAGGAGCTGGCATCTCACTCTCTTTGAATCTTCTTTATCATTCTAGGATTAGCAGGAAAAAGCAAAAAATTTCAGAATTGCACCTTGCAATGTGGAGATATTACTGTTTGTGCATTTACAATATTCATTGATTTTTGACATTGAAAAACATGTTTTTCATATACCAGAAATGTTTGAAGCTACTGACTGAATGAAAGGAGCTGGCATCTCACTCTCTTTGAATCTTCTTTATCATGCTAGGATTAACAGGAAAAAGCTAAAAATTTCAGAATTGCACCGTGCAATGTGGAGATATTACTGTTTGTGCATTTACAATATTCATTGATTTTTGCCATTGAAAAACATGTTTTTCATATACCAGAAATGTTTGAAGCTACTGACTGAATGAAAGGAGCTGGCATCTCACTCTCTTTGAATCTTCTTTATCATGCTAGGATTAACAGGAAAAAGCAAAAAATTTCAGAATTGCACCTTGCAATGTGGAGTTATTACTGTTTGTGCATTTACAATATTCATTGATTTTTGCCATTGAAAAACGTCCAGAAATGTTTGAAGCTACTGACTGAATGAAAGGAGCTGGCATCTCACTCTCTTTGAATCTTCTTTATCATGCTAGGATTAGCAGGAAAAAGCAAAAAATTTCAGAATTGCACCTTGCAATGTGGAGATATTACTGTTTGTGCATTTACAATATTCATTGATTTTTGCCATTGAAAAACATGTTTTTCATATACCAGAAATGTTTGAAGCTACTGACTGAATGAAAGGAGCTGGCATCTCACTCTCTTTGAATCTTCTTTATCATGCTAGGATTAGCAGGAAAAAGCAAAAAATTTCAGAATTGCACCTTGCAATGTGGAGATATTACTGTTTGTGCATTTACAATATTCATTAATTTTTGCCATTGAAAAACGTCCAGAAATGTTTGAAGCTACTGACTGAATGAAAGGAGCTGGCATCTCACTCTCTTTGAATCTTCTTTATCATGCTAGGATTAACAGGAAAAAGCTAAAAATTTCAGAATTGCACCGTGCAATGTGGAGATATTACTGTTTGTGCATTTACAATATTCATTGATTTTTGCCATTGAAAAACATGTTTTTCATATACCAGAAATGTTTGAAGCTACTGACTGAATGAAAGGAGCTGGCATCTCACTCTCTTTGAATCTTCTTTATCATGCTAGGATTAACAGGAAAAAGCAAAAAATTTCAGAATTGCACCTTGCAATGTGGAGATATTACTGTTTGTGCATTTACAATATTCATTGATTTTTGCCATTGAAAAACGTCCAGAAATGTTTGAAGCTACTGACTGAATGAAAGGAGCTGGCATCTCACTCTCTTTGAATCTTCTTTATCATGCTAGGATTAGCAGGAAAAAGCAAAAAATTTCAGAATTGCACCTTGCAATGTGGAGATATTACTGTTTGTGCATTTACAATATTCATTGATTTTTGCCATTGAAAAACGTCCAGAAATGTTTGAAGCTACTGACTGAATGAAAGGAGCTGGCATCTCACTCTCTTTGAATCTTCTTTATCATGCTAGGATTAGCAGGAAAAAGCAAAAAATTTCAGAATTGCACCTTGCAATGTGGAGATATTACTGTTTGTGCATTTACAATATTCATTGATTTTTGCCATTGAAAAACATGTTTTTCATATACCAGAAATGTTTGAAGCTACTGACTGAATGAAAGGAGCTGGCATCTCACTCTTTGAATCTTCTTTATCATGCTAGGATTAGCAGGAAAAAGCAAACAATTTCAGAATTGCACCTTGCAATGTGGAGATATTACTGTTTGTGCATTTACAATATTCATTGATTTTTGCCATTGAAAAACATGTTTTTCATATACCAGAAATGTTTGAAGCTACTGACTGAATGAAAGGAGCTGGCATCTCACTCTCTTTGAATCTTCTTTATCATGCTAGGATTAACAGGAAAAAGCAAAAAATTTCAGAATTGCACCTTGCAATGTGGAGATATTACTGTTTGTGCATTTAGAATATTCATTGATTTTTGCCATTGAAAAACATGTTTTTCATATACCAGAAATGTTTGAAGCTACTGACTGAATGAAAGGAGCTGGCATCTCACTCTCTTTGAATCTTCTTTATCATGCTAGGATTAACAGGAAAAAGCAAAAAATTTCAGAATTGCACCTTGCAATGTGGAGATATTACTGTTTGTGCATTTACAATATTCATTGATTTTTGCCATTGAAAAACGTCCAGAAATGTTTGAAGCTACTGACTGAATGAAAGGAGCTGGCATCTCACTCTCTTTGAATCTTCTTTATCATGCTAGGATTAACAGGAAAAAGCTAAAAATTTCAGAATTGCACCGTGCAATGTGGAGATATTACTGTTTGTGCATTTACAATATTCATTGATTTTTGCCATTGAAAAACATGTTTTTCATATACCAGAAATGTTTGAAGCTACTGACTGAATGAAAGGAGCTGGCATCTCACTCTCTTTGAATCTTCTTTATCATGCTAGGATTAGCAGGAAAAAGCAAAAAATTTCAGAATTGCACCTTGCAATGTGGAGATATTACTGTTTGTGCATTTACAATATTCATTGATTTTTGCCATTGAAAAACATGTTTTTCATATACCAGAAATGTTTGAAGCTACTGACTGAATGAAAGGAGCTGGCATCTCACTCTTTGAATCTTCTTTATCATGCTAGGATTAGCAGGAAAAAGCAAACAATTTCAGAATTGCACCTTGCAATGTGGAGATATTACTGTTTGTGCATTTACAATATTCATTGATTTTTGCCATTGAAAAACATGTTTTTCATATACCAGAAATGTTTGAAGCTACTGACTGAATGAAAGGAGCTGGCATCTCACTCTCTTTGAATCTTCTTTATCATGCTAGGATTAACAGGAAAAAGCAAAAAATTTCAGAATTGCACCTTGCAATGTGGAGATATTACTGTTTGTGCATTTAGAATATTCATTGATTTTTGCCATTGAAAAACATGTTTTTCATATACCAGAAATGTTTGAAGCTACTGACTGAATGAAAGGAGCTGGCATCTCACTCTCTTTGAATCTTCTTTATCATGCTAGGATTAACAGGAAAAAGCAAAAAATTTCAGAATTGCACCTTGCAATGTGGAGATATTACTGTTTGTGCATTTACAATATTCATTGATTTTTGCCATTGAAAAACGTCCAGAAATGTTTGAAGCTACTGACTGAATGAAAGGAGCTGGCATCTCACTCTCTTTGAATCTTCTTTATCATGCTAGGATTAACAGGAAAAAGCTAAAAATTTCAGAATTGCACCGTGCAATGTGGAGATATTACTGTTTGTGCATTTACAATATTCATTGATTTTTGCCATTGAAAAACATGTTTTTCATATACCAGAAATGTTTGAAGCTACTGACTGAATGAAAGGAGCTGGCATCTCACTCTCTTTGAATCTTCTTTATCATGCTAGGATTAGCAGGAAAAAGCAAAAAATTTCAGAATTGCACCTTGCAATGTGGAGATATTACTGTTTGTGCATTTACAATATTCATTGATTTTTGCCATTGAAAAACATGTTTTTCATATACCAGAAATGTTTGAAGCTACTGACTGAATGAAAGGAGCTGGCATCTCACTCTCTTTGAATCTTCTTTATCATGCTAGGATTAGCAGGAAAAAGCAAAAAATTTCAGAATTGCACCTTGCAATGTGGAGATATTACTGTTTGTGCATTTACAATATTCATTGATTTTTGCCATTGAAAAACATGTTTTTCATATACCAGAAATGTTTGAAGCTACTGACTGAATGAAAGGAGCTGGCATCTCACTCTCTTTGAATCTTCTTTATCATGCTAGGATTAACAGGAAAAAGCAAAAAATTTCAGAATTGCACCTTGCAATGTGGAGATATTACTGTTTGTGCATTTACAATATTCATTGATTTTTGCCATTGAAAAACATGTTTTTCATATACCAGAAATGTTTGAAGCTACTGACTGAATGAAAGGAGCTGGCATCTCACTCTCTTTGAATCTTCTTTATCATGCTAGGATTAACAGGAAAAAGCTAAAAATTTCAGAATTGCACCGTGCAATGTGGAGATATTACTGTTTGTGCATTTACAATATTCATTGATTTTTGCCATTGAAAAACATGTTTTTCATATACCAGAAATGTTTGAAGCTACTGACTGAATGAAAGGAGCTGGCATCTCACTCTCTTTGAATCTTCTTTATCATGCTAGGATTAGCAGGAAAAAGCAAAAAATTTCAGAATTGCACCTTGCAATGTGGAGATATTACTGTTTGTGCATTTACAATATTCATTGATTTTTGCCATTGAAAAACATGTTTTTCATATACCAGAAATGTTTGAAGCTACTGACTGAATGAAAGGAGCTGGCATCTCACTCTCTTTGAATCTTCTTTATCATGCTAGGATTAACAGGAAAAAGCTAAAAATTTCAGAATTGCACCGTGCAATGTGGAGATATTACTGTTTGTGCATTTACAATATTCATTGATTTTTGCCATTGAAAAACTTGTTTTTCATATACCAGAAATGTTTGAAGCTACTGACTGAATGAAAGGAGCTGGCATCTCACTCTCTTTGAATCTTCTTTATCATGCTAGGATTAGCAGGAAAAAGCAAAAAATTTCAGAATTGCACCTTGCAATGTGGAGATATTACTGTTTGTGCATTTACAATATTCATTGATTTTTGCCATTGAAAAACATGTTTTTCATATACCAGAAATGTTTGAAGCTACTGACTGAATGAAAGGAGCTGGCATCTCACTCTCTTTGAATCTTCTTTATCATGCTAGGATTAACAGGAAAAAGCAAAAAATTTCAGAATTGCACCTTGCAATGTGGAGATATTACTGTTTGTGCATTTACAATATTCATTGATTTTTGCCATTGAAAAACATGTTTTTCATATACCAGAAATGTTTGAAGCTACTGACTGAATGAAAGGAGCTGGCATCTCACTCTCTTTGAATCTTCTTTATCATGCTAGGATTAACAGGAAAAAGCTAAAAATTTCAGAATTGCACCGTGCAATGTGGAGATATTACTGTTTGTGCATTTACAATATTCATTGATTTTTGCCATTGAAAAACATGTTTTTCATATACCAGAAATGTTTGCAGCTACTGACTGAATGAAAGGAGCTGGCATCTCACTCTCTTTGAATCTTCTTTATCATGCTAGGATTAGCAGGAAAAAGCAAAAAATTTCAGAATTGCACCTTGCAATGTGGAGATATTACTGTTTGTGCATTTACAATATTCATTGATTTTTGCCATTGAAAAACATGTTTTTCATATACCAGAAATGTTTGAAGCTACTGACTGAATGAAAGGAGCTGGCATCTCACTCTCTTTGAATCTTCTTTATCATGCTAGGATTAGCAGGAAAAAGCAAAAAATTTCAGAATTGCACCTTGCAATGTGGAGATATTACTGTTTGTGCATTTACAATATTCATTAATTTTTGCCATTGAAAAACGTCCAGAAATGTTTGAAGCTACTGACTGAATGAAAGGAGCTGGCATTTCACTCTCTTTGAATCTTCTTTATCATGCTAGGATTAACAGGAAAAAGCTAAAAATTTCAGAATTGCACCGTGCAATGTGGAGATATTACTGTTTGTGCATTTACAATATTCATTGATTTTTGCCATTGAAAAACATGTTTTTCATATACCAGAAATGTTTGAAGCTACTGACTGAATGAAAGGAGCTGGCATCTCACTCTCTTTGAATCTTCTTTATCATGCTAGGATTAGCAGGAAAAAGCAAAAAATTTCAGAATTGCACCTTGCAATGTGGAGATATTACTGTTTGTGCATTTACAATATTCATTAATTTTTGCCATTGAAAAACGTCCAGAAATGTTTGAAGCTACTGACTGAATGAAAGGAGCTGGCATCTCACTCTCTTTGAATCTTTTTTATCATGCTAGGATTAGCAGGAAAAAGCAAAAAATTTCAGAATTGCACCTTGCAATGTGGAGATATTACTGTTTGTGCATTTACAATATTCATTGATTTTTGCCATTGAAAAACATGTTTTTCATATACCAGAAATGTTTGAAGCTACTGACTGAATGAAAGGAGCTGGCATCTCACTCTCTTTGAATCTTCTTTATCATGCTAGGATTAACAGGAAAAAGCTAAAAATTTCAGAATTGCACCGTGCAATGTGGAGATATTACTGTTTGTGCATTTACAATATTCATTGATTTTTGCCATTGAAAAACATGTTTTTCATATACCAGAAATGTTTGAAGCTACTGACTGAATGAAAGGAGCTGGCATCTCACTCTCTTTGAATCTTCTTTATCATGCTAGGATTAACAGGAAAAAGCTAAAAATTTCAGAATTGCACCGTGCAATGTGGAGATATTACTGTTTGTGCATTTACAATATTCATTGATTTTTGCCATTGAAAAACATGTTTTTCATATACCAGAAATGTTTGAAGCTACTGACTGAATGAAAGGAGCTGGCATCTCACTCTCTTTGAATCTTCTTTATCATGCTAGGATTAGCAGGAAAAAGCAAAAAATTTCAGAATTGCACCTTGCAATGTGGAGATATTACTGTTTGTGCATTTACAATATTCATTGATTTTTGCCATTGAAAAACATGTTTTTCATATACCAGAAATGTTTGAAGCTACTGACTGAATGAAAGGAGCTGGCATCTCACTCTCTTTGAATCTTCTTTATCATGCTAGGATTAGCAGGAAAAAGCAAAAAATTTCAGAATTGCACCTTGCAATGTGGAGATATTACTGTTTGTGCATTTACAATATTCATTAATTTTTGCCATTGAAAAACGTCCAGAAATGTTTGAAGCTACTGACTGAATGAAAGGAGCTGGCATCTCACTCTCTTTGAATCTTCTTTATCATGCTAGGATTAACAGGAAAAAGCTAAAAATTTCAGAATTGCACCGTGCAATGTGGAGATATTACTGTTTGTGCATTTACAATATTCATTGATTTTTGCCATTGAAAAACATGTTTTTCATATACCAGAAATGTTTGAAGCTACTGACTGAATGAAAGGAGCTGGCATCTCACTCTCTTTGAATCTTCTTTATCATGCTAGGATTAGCAGGAAAAAGCAAAAAATTTCAGAATTGCACCTTGCAATGTGGAGATATTACTGTTTGTGCATTTACAATATTCATTAATTTTTGCCATTGAAAAACGTCCAGAAATGTTTGAAGCTACTGACTGAATGAAAGGAGCTGGCATCTCACTCTCTTTGAATCTTCTTTATCATGCTAGGATTAGCAGGAAAAAGCAAAAAATTTCAGAATTGCACCTTGCAAAGTGGAGATATTACTGTTTGTGCATTTACAATATTCATTGATTTTTGCCATTGAAAAACATGTTTTTCATATACCAGAAATGTTTGAAGCTACTGACTGAATGAAAGGAGCTGGCATCTCACTCTCTTTGAATCTTCTTTATCATGCTAGGATTAACAGGAAAAAGCTAAAAATTTCAGAATTGCACCGTGCAATGTGGAGATATTACTGTTTGTGCATTTACAATATTCATTGATTTTTGCCATTGAAAAACATGTTTTTCATATACCAGAAATGTTTGAAGCTACTGACTGAATGAAAGGAGCTGGCATCTCACTCTCTTTGAATCTTCTTTATCATGCTAGGATTAGCAGGAAAAACAAAAAATTTCAGAATTGCACCTTGCAATGTGGAGATATTACTGTTTGTGCATTTACAATATTCATTGATTTTTGCCATTGAAAAACATGTTTTTCATATACCAGAAATGTTTGAAGCTACTGACTGAATGAAAGGAGCTGGCATCTCACTCTCTTTGAATCTTCTTTATCATGCTAGGATTAACAGGAAAAAGCAAAAAATTTCAGAATTGCACCTTGCAATGTGGAGATATTACTGTTTGTGCATTTACAATATTCATTGATTTTTGCCATTGAAAAACATGTTTTTCATATACCAGAAATGTTTGAAGCTACTGACTGAATGAAAGGAGCTGGCATCTCACTCTCTTTGAATCTTCTTTATCATGCTAGGATTAACAGGAAAAAGCAAAAAATTTCAGAATTGCACCGTGCAATGTGGAGATATTACTGTTTGTCCATTTACAATATTCATTGATTTTTGCCATTGAAAAACATGTTTTTCATATACCAGAAATGTTTGAAGCTACTGACTGAATGAAAGGAGCTGGCATCTCACTCTCTTTGAATCTTCTTTATCATGCTAGGATTAGCAGGAAAAAGCAAAAAATTTCAGAATTGCACCTTGCAATGTGGAGATATTACTGTTTGTGCATTTACAATATTCATTGATTTTTGCCATTGAAAAACATGTTTTTCATATACCAGAAATGTTTGAAGCTACTGACTGAATGAAAGGAGCTGGCATCTCACTCTCTTTGAATCTTCTTTATCATGCTAGGATTAACAGGAAAAAGCTAAAAATTTCAGAATTGCACCGTGCAATGTGGAGATATTACTGTTTGTGCATTTACAATATTCATTGATTTTTGCCATTGAAAAACATGTTTTTCATATACCAGAAATGTTTGAAGCTACTGACTGAATGAAAGGAGCTGGCATCTCACTCTCTTTGAATCTTCTTTATCATGCTAGGATTAGCAGGAAAAAGCAAACAATTTCAGAATTGCACCTTGCAATGTGGAGATATTACTGTTTGTGCATTTACAATATTCATTGATTTTTGCCATTGAAAAACATGTTTTTCATATACCAGAAATGTTTGAAGCTACTGACTGAATGAAAGGAGCTGGCATCTCACTCTCTTTGAATCTTCTTTATCATGCTAGGATTAACAGGAAAAAGCTAAAAATTTCAGAATTGCACCGTGCAATGTGGAGATATTACTGTTTGTGCATTTACAATATTCATTGATTTTTGCCATTGAAAAACATGTTTTTCATATACCAGAAATGTTTGAAGCTACTGACTGAATGAAAGGAGCTGGCATCTCACTCTCTTTGAATCTTCTTTATCATGCTAGGATTAGCAGGAAAAAGCAAAAAATTTCAGAATTGCACCTTGCAATGTGGAGATATTACTGTTTGTGCATTTACAATATTCATTGATTTTTGCCATTGAAAAACATGTTTTTCATATACCAGAAATGTTTGAAGCTACTGACTGAATGAAAGGAGCTGGCATCTCACTCTCTTTGAATCTTCTTTATCATGCTAGGATTAACAGGAAAAAGCAAAAAATTTCAGAATTGCACCTTGCAATGTGGAGATATTACTGTTTGTGCATTTACAATATTCATTGATTTTTGCCATTGAAAAACATGTTTTTCATATACCAGAAAAGTTTGAAGCTACTGACTGAATGAAAGGAGCTGGCATCTCACTCTCTTTGAATCTTCTTTATCATGCTAGGATTAACAGGAAAAAGCAAAAAATTTCAGAATTGCACCTTGCAATGTGGAGATATTACTGTTTGTGCATTTACAATATTCATTGATTTTTGCCATTGAAAAACGTCCAGAAATGTTTGAAGCTACTGACTGAATGAAAGGAGCTGGCATCTCACTCTCTTTGAATCTTCTTTATCATGCTAGGATTAACAGGAAAAAGCTAAAAATTTCAGAATTGCACCGTGCAATGTGGAGATATTACTGTTTGTGCATTTACAATATTCATTGATTTTTGCCATTGAAAAACATGTTTTTCATATACCAGAAATGTTTGAAGCTACTGACTGAATGAAAGGAGCTGGCATCTCACTCTCTTTGAATCTTCTTTATCATGCTAGGATTAGCAGGAAAAAGCAAAAAATTTCAGAATTGCACCTTGCAATGTGGAGATATTACTGTTTGTGCATTTACAATATTCATTGATTTTTGCCATTGAAAAACATGTTTTTCATATACCAGAAATGTTTGAAGCTACTGACTGAATGAAAGGAGCTGGCATCTCACTCTCTTTGAATCTTCTTTATCATGCTAGGATTAACAGGAAAAAGCAAAAAATTTCAGAATTGCACCTTGCAATGTGGAGATATTACTGTTTGTGCATTTACAATATTCATTGATTTTTGCCATTGAAAAACATGTTTTTCATATACCAGAAATGTTTGAAGCTACTGACTGAATGAAAGGAGCTGGCATCTCACTCTCTTTGAATCTTCTTTATCATGCTAGGATTAACAGGAAAAAGCTAAAAATTTCAGAATTGCACTGTGCAATGTGGAGATATTACTGTTTGTGCATTTACAATATTCATTGATTTTTGCCATTGAAAAACATGTTTTTCATATACCAGAAATGTTTGAAGCTACTGACTGAATGAAAGGAGCTGGCATCTCACTCTCTTTGAATCTTCTTTATCATTCTAGGATTAGCAGGAAAAAGCAAAAAATTTCAGAATTGCACCTTGCAATGTGGAGATATTACTGTTTGTGCATTTACAATATTCATTGATTTTTGCCATTGAAAAACATGTTTTTCATATACCAGAAATGTTTGAAGCTACTGACTGAATGAAAGGAGCTGGCATCTCACTCTCTTTGAATCTTCTTTATCATGCTAGGATTAACAGGAAAAAGCTAAAAATTTCAGAATTGCACCGTGCAATGTGGAGATATTACTGTTTGTGCATTTACAATATTCATTGATTTTTGCCATTGAAAAACATGTTTTTCATATACCAGAAATGTTTGAAGCTACTGACTGAATGAAAGGAGCTGGCATCTCACTCTCTTTGAATCTTCTTTATCATGCTAGGATTAACAGGAAAAAGCAAAAAATTTCAGAATTGCACCTTGCAATGTGGAGTTATTACTGTTTGTGCATTTACAATATTCATTGATTTTTGCCATTGAAAAACGTCCAGAAATGTTTGAAGCTACTGACTGAATGAAAGGAGCTGGCATCTCACTCTCTTTGAATCTTCTTTATCATGCTAGGATTAGCAGGAAAAAGCAAAAAATTTCAGAATTGCACCTTGCAATGTGGAGATATTACTGTTTGTGCATTTACAATATTCATTGATTTTTGCCATTGAAAAACATGTTTTTCATATACCAGAAATGTTTGAAGCTACTGACTGAATGAAAGGAGCTGGCATCTCACTCTCTTTGAATCTTCTTTATCATGCTAGGATTAGCAGGAAAAAGCAAAAAATTTCAGAATTGCACCTTGCAATGTGGAGATATTACTGTTTGTGCATTTACAATATTCATTAATTTTTGCCATTGAACAACGTCCAGAAATGTTTGAAGCTACTGACTGAATGAAAGGAGCTGGCATCTCACTCTCTTTGAATCTTCTTTATCATGCTAGGATTAACAGGAAAAAGCTAAAAATTTCAGAATTGCACCGTGCAATGTGGAGATATTACTGTTTGTGCATTTACAATATTCATTGATTTTTGCCATTGAAAAACATGTTTTTCATATACCAGAAATGTTTGAAGCTACTGACTGAATGAAAGGAGCTGGCATCTCACTCTCTTTGAATCTTCTTTATCATGCTAGGATTAGCAGGAAAAAGCAAACAATTTCAGAATTGCACCTTGCAATGTGGAGATATTACTGTTTGTGCATTTACAATATTCATTGATTTTTGCCATTGAAAAACATGTTTTTCATATACCAGAAATGTTTGAAGCTACTGACTGAATGAAAGGAGCTGGCATCTCACTCTCTTTGAATCTTCTTTATCATGCTAGGATTAACAGGAAAAAGCTAAAAATTTCAGAATTGCACCGTGCAATGTGGAGATATTACTGTTTGTGCATTTACAATATTCATTGATTTTTGCCATTGAAAAACATGTTTTTCATATACCAGAAATGTTTGAAGCTACTGACTGAATGAAAGGAGCTGGCATCTCACTCTCTTTGAATCTTCTTTATCATGCTAGGATTAGCAGGAAAAAGCAAAAAATTTCAGAATTGCACCTTGCAATGTGGAGATATTACTGTTTGTGCATTTACAATATTCATTAATTTTTGCCATTGAAAAACGTCCAGAAATGTTTGAAGCTACTGACTGAATGAAAGGAGCTGGCATCTCACTCTCTTTGAATCTTCTTTATCATGCTAGGATTAACAGGAAAAAGCTAAAAATTTCAGAATTGCACCGTGCAATGTGGAGATATTACTGTTTGTGCATTTACAATATTCATTGATTTTTGCCATTGAAAAACATGTTTTTCATATACCAGAAATGTTTGAAGCTACTGACTGAATGAAAGGAGCTGGCATCTCACTCTCTTTGAATCTTCTTTATCATGCTAGGATTAGCAGGAAAAAGCAAACAATTTCAGAATTGTACCTTGCAATGTGGAGATATTACTGTTTGTGCATTTACAATATTCATTGATTTTTGCCATTGAAAAACATGTTTTTCATATACCAGAAATGTTTGAAGCTACTGACTGAATGAAAGGAGCTGGCATCTCACTCTCTTTGAATCTTCTTTATCATGCTAGGATTAACAGGAAAAAGCTAAAAATTTCAGAATTGCACCGTGCAATGTGGAGATATTACTGTTTGTGCATTTACAATATTCATTGATTTTTGCCATTGAAAAACATGTTTTTCATATACCAGAAATGTTTGAAGCTACTGACTGAATGAAAGGAGCTGGCATCTCACTCTCTTTGAATCTTCTTTATCATGCTAGGATTAGCAGGAAAAAGCAAAAAATTTCAGAATTGCACCTTGCAATGTGGAGATATTACTGTTTGTGCATTTACAATATTCATTGATTTTTGCCATTGAAAAACATGTTTTTCATATACCAGAAATGTTTGAAGCTACTGACTGAATGAAAGGAGCTGGCATCTCACTCTCTTTGAATCTTCTTTATCATGCTAGGATTAACAGGAAAAAGCAAAAAATTTCAGAATTGCACCTTGCAATGTGGAGATATTACTGTTTGTGCATTTACAATATTCATTGATTTTTGCCATTGAAAAACATGTTTTTCATATACCAGAAATGTTTGAAGCTACTGACTGAATGAAAGGAGCTGGCATCTCACTCTCTTTGAATCTTCTTTATCATGCTAGGATTAACAGGAAAAAGCAAAAAATTTCAGAATTGCACCTTGCAATGTGGAGATATTACTGTTTGTGCATTTACAATATTCATTGATTTTTGCCATTGAAAAACGTCCAGAAATGTTTGAAGCTACTGACTGAATGAAAGGAGCTGGCATCTCACTCTCTTTGAATCTTCTTTATCATGCTAGGATTAACAGGAAAAAGCTAAAAATTTCAGAATTGCACCGTGCAATGTGGAGATATTACTGTTTGTGCATTTACAATATTCATTGATTTTTGCCATTGAAAAACATGTTTTTCATATACCAGAAATGTTTGAAGCTACTGACTGAATGAAAGGAGCTGGCATCTCACTCTCTTTGAATCTTCTTTATCATGCTAGGATTAGCAGGAAAAAGCAAAAAATTTCAGAATTGCACCTTGCAATGTGGAGATATTACTGTTTGTGCATTTACAATATTCATTGATTTTTGCCATTGAAAAACATGTTTTTCATATACCAGAAATGTTTGAAGCTACTGACTGAATGAAAGGAGCTGGCATCTCACTCTCTTTGAATCTTCTTTATCATGCTAGGATTAACAGGAAAAAGCAAAAAATTTCAGAATTGCACCTTGCAATGTGGAGATATTACTGTTTGTGCATTTACAATATTCATTGATTTTTGCCATTGAAAAACATGTTTTTCATATACCAGAAATGTTTGAAGCTACTGACTGAATGAAAGGAGCTGGCATCTCACTCTCTTTGAATCTTCTTTATCATGCTAGGATTAACAGGAAAAAGCTAAAAATTTCAGAATTGCACTGTGCAATGTGGAGATATTACTGTTTGTGCATTTACAGTATTCATTGATTTTTGCCATTGAAAAACATGTTTTTCATATACCAGAAATGTTTGAAGCTACTGACTGAATGAAAGGAGCTGGCATCTCACTCTCTTTGAATCTTCTTTATCATTCTAGGATTAGCAGGAAAAAGCAAAAAATTTCAGAATTGCACCTTGCAATGTGGAGATATTACTGTTTGTGCATTTACAATATTCATTGATTTTTGCCATTGAAAAACATGTTTTTCATATACCAGAAATGTTTGAAGCTACTGACTGAATGAAAGGAGTTGGCATCTCACTCTCTTTGAATCTTCTTTATCATGCTAGGATTAACAGGAAAAAGCTAAAAATTTCAGAATTGCACCGTGCAATGTGGAGATATTACTGTTTGTGCATTTACAATATTCATTGATTTTTGCCATTGAAAAACATGTTTTTCATATACCAGAAATGTTTGAAGCTACTGACTGAATGAAAGGAGCTGGCATCTCACTCTCTTTGAATCTTCTTTATCATGCTAGGATTAACAGGAAAAAGCAAAAAATTTCAGAATTGCACCTTGCAATGTGGAGTTATTACTGTTTGTGCATTTACAATATTCATTGATTTTTGCCATTGAAAAACGTCCAGAAATGTTTGAAGCTACTGACTGAATGAAAGGAGCTGGCATCTCACTCTCTTTGAATCTTCTTTATCATGCTAGGATTAGCAGGAAAAAGCAAAAAATTTCAGAATTGCACCTTGCAATGTGGAGATATTACTGTTTGTGCATTTACAATATTCATTGATTTTTGCCATTGAAAAACATGTTTTTCATATACCAGAAATGTTTGAAGCTACTGACTGAATGAAAGGAGCTGGCATCTCACTCTCTTTGAATCTTCTTTATCATGCTAGGATTAGCAGGAAAAAGCAAAAAATTTCAGAATTGCACCTTGCAATGTGGAGATATTACTGTTTGTGCATTTACAATATTCATTAATTTTTGCCATTGAACAACGTCCAGAAATGTTTGAAGCTACTGACTGAATGAAAGGAGCTGGCATCTCACTCTCTTTGAATCTTCTTTATCATGCTAGGATTAACAGGAAAAAGCTAAAAATTTCAGAATTGCACCGTGCAATGTGGAGATATTACTGTTTGTGCATTTACAATATTCATTGATTTTTGCCATTGAAAAACATGTTTTTCATATACCAGAAATGTTTGAAGCTACTGACTGAATGAAAGGAGCTGGCATCTCACTCTCTTTGAATCTTCTTTATCATGCTAGGATTAGCAGGAAAAAGCAAACAATTTCAGAATTGCACCTTGCAATGTGGAGATATTACTGTTTGTGCATTTACAATATTCATTGATTTTTGCCATTGAAAAACATGTTTTTCATATACCAGAAATGTTTGAAGCTACTGACTGAATGAAAGGAGCTGGCATCTCACTCTCTTTGAATCTTCTTTATCATGCTAGGATTAACAGGAAAAAGCTAAAAATTTCAGAATTGCACCGTGCAATGTGGAGATATTACTGTTTGTGCATTTACAATATTCATTGATTTTTGCCATTGAAAAACATGTTTTTCATATACCAGAAATGTTTGAAGCTACTGACTGAATGAAAGGAGCTGGCATCTCACTCTCTTTGAATCTTCTTTATCATGCTAGGATTAGCAGGAAAAAGCAAAAAATTTCAGAATTGCACCGTGCAATGTGGAGATATTACTGTTTGTGCATTTACAATATTCATTGATTTTTGCCATTGAAAAACATGTTTTTCATATACCAGAAATGTTTGAAGCTACTGACTGAATGAAAGGAGCTGGCATCTCACTCTCTTTGAATCTTCTTTATCATGCTAGGATTAACAGGAAAAAGCAAAAAATTTCAGAATTGCACCTTGCAATGTGGAGATATTACTGTTTGTGCATTTACAATATTCATTGATTTTTGCCATTGAAAAACATGTTTTTCATATACCAGAAATGTTTGAAGCTACTGACTGAATGAAAGGAGCTGGCATCTCACTCTCTTTGAATCTTCTTTATCATGCTAGGATTAACAGGAAAAAGCAAAAAATTTCAGAATTGCACCTTGCAATGTGGAGATATTACTGTTTGTGCATTTACAATATTCATTGATTTTTGCCATTGAAAAACGTCCAGAAATGTTTGAAGCTACTGACTGAATGAAAGGAGCTGGCATCTCACTCTCTTTGAATCTTCTTTATCATGCTAGGATTAACAGGAAAAAGCTAAAAATTTCAGAATTGCACCGTGCAATGTGGAGATATTACTGTTTGTGCATTTACAATATTCATTGATTTTTGCCATTGAAAAACATGTTTTTCATATACCAGAAATGTTTGAAGCTACTGACTGAATGAAAGGAGCTGGCATCTCACTCTCTTTGAATCTTCTTTATCATGCTAGGATTAGCAGGAAAAAGCAAAAAATTTCAGAATTGCACCTTGCAATGTGGAGATATTACTGTTTGTGCATTTACAATATTCATTGATTTTTGCCATTGAAAAACATGTTTTTCATATACCAGAAATGTTTGAAGCTACTGACTGAATGAAAGGAGCTGGCATCTCACTCTCTTTGAATCTTCTTTATCATGCTAGGATTAACAGGAAAAAGCAAAAAATTTCAGAATTGCACCTTGCAATGTGGAGATATTACTGTTTGTGCATTTACAATATTCATTGATTTTTGCCATTGAAAAACATGTTTTTCATATACCAGAAATGTTTGAAGCTACTGACTGAATGAAAGGAGCTGGCATCTCACTCTCTTTGAATCTTCTTTATCATGCTAGGATTAACAGGAAAAAGCTAAAAATTTCAGAATTGCACCGTGCAATGTGGAGATATTACTGTTTGTGCATTTACAATATTCATTGATTTTTGCCATTGAAAAACATGTTTTTCATATACCAGAAATGTTTGAAGCTACTGACTGAATGAAAGGAGCTGGCATCTCACTCTCTTTGAATCTTCTTTATCATTCTAGGATTAGCAGGAAAAAGCAAAAAATTTCAGAATTGCACCTTGCAATGTGGAGATATTACTGTTTGTGCATTTACAATATTCATTGATTTTTGCCATTGAAAAACATGTTTTTCATATACCAGAAATGTTTGAAGCTACTGACTGAATGAAAGGAGCTGGCATCTCACTCTCTTTGAATCTTCTTTATCATGCTAGGATTAACAGGAAAAAGCTAAAAATTTCAGAATTGCACCGTGCAATGTGGAGATATTACTGTTTGTGCATTTACAATATTCATTGATTTTTGCCATTGAAAAACATGTTTTTCATATACCAGAAATGTTTGAAGCTACTGACTGAATGAAAGGAGCTGGCATCTCACTCTCTTTGAATCTTCTTTATCATGCTAGGATTAACAGGAAAAAGCAAAAAATTTCAGAATTGCACCTTGCAATGTGGAGTTATTACTGTTTGTGCATTTACAATATTCATTGATTTTTGCCATTGAAAAACGTCCAGAAATGTTTGAAGCTACTGACTGAATGAAAGGAGCTGGCATCTCACTCTCTTTGAATCTTCTTTATCATGCTAGGATTAGCAGGAAAAAGCAAAAAATTTCCGAATTGCACCTTGCAATGTGGAGATATTACTGTTTGTGCATTTACAATATTCATTGATTTTTGCCATTGAAAAACATGTTTTTCATATACCAGAAATGTTTGAAGCTACTGACTGAATGAAAGGAGCTGGCATCTCACTCTCTTTGAATCTTCTTTATCATGCTAGGATTAGCAGGAAAAAGCAAAACATTTCAGAATTGCACCTTGCAATGTGGAGATATTACTGTTTGTGCATTTACAATATTCATTAATTTTTGCCATTGAAAAACGTCCAGAAATGTTTGAAGCTACTGACTGAATGAAAGGAGCTGGCATCTCACTCTCTTTGAATCTTCTTTATCATGCTAGGATTAACAGGAAAAAGCTAAAAATTTCAGAATTGCACCGTGCAATGTGGAGATATTACTGTTTGTGCATTTACAATATTCATTGATTTTTGCCATTGAAAAACATGTTTTTCATATACCAGAAATGTTTGAAGCTACTGACTGAATGAAAGGAGCTGGCATCTCACTCTCTTTGAATCTTCTTTATCATGCTAGGATTAACAGGAAAAAGCAAAAAATTTCAGAATTGCACCTTGCAATGTGGAGATATTACTGTTTGTGCATTTACAATATTCATTGATTTTTGCCATTGAAAAACGTCCAGAAATGTTTGAAGCTACTGACTGAATGAAAGGAGCTGGCATCTCACTCTCTTTGAATCTTCTTTATCATGCTAGGATTAGCAGGAAAAAGCAAAAAATTTCAGAATTGCACCTTGCAATGTGGAGATATTACTGTTTGTGCATTTACAATATTCATTGATTTTTGCCATTGAAAAACGTCCAGAAATGTTTGAAGCTACTGACTGAATGAAAGGAGCTGGCATCTCACTCTCTTTGAATCTTCTTTATCATGCTAGGATTAGCAGGAAAAAGCAAAAAATTTCCGAATTGCACCTTGCAATGTGGAGATATTACTGTTTGTGCATTTACAATATTCATTGATTTTTGCCATTGAAAAACATGTTTTTCATATACCAGAAATGTTTGAAGCTACTGACTGAATGAAAGGAGCTGGCATCTCACTCTCTTTGAATCTTCTTTATCATGCTAGGATTAGCAGGATAAAGCAAAAAATTTCAGAATTGCACCTTGCAATGTGGAGATATTACTGTTTGTGCATTTACAATATTCATTGATTTTTGCCATTGAAAAACATGTTTTTCATATACCAGAAATGTTTGAAGCTACTGACTGAATGAAAGGAGCTGGCATCTCACTCTCTTTGAATCTTCTTTATCATGCTAGGATTAACAGGAAAAAGCAAAAAATTTCAGAATTGCACCTTGCAATGTGGAGATATTACTGTTTGTGCATTTACAATATTCATTGATTTTTGCCATTGAAAAACGTCCAGAAATGTTTGAAGCTACTGACTGAATGAAAGGAGCTGGCATCTCACTCTCTTTGAATCTTCTTTATCATGCTAGGATTAGCAGGAAAAAGCAAAAAATTTCAGAATTGCACCTTGCAATGTGGAGATATTACTGTTTGTGCATTTACAATATTCATTGATTTTTGCCATTGAAAAACATGTTTTTCATATACCAGAAATGTTTGAAGCTACTGACTGAATGAAAGGAGCTGGCATCTCACTCTTTGAATCTTCTTTATCATGCTAGGATTAGCAGGAAAAAGCAAACAATTTCAGAATTGCACCTTGCAATGTGGAGATATTACTGTTTGTGCATTTACAATATTCATTGATTTTTGCCATTGAAAAACATGTTTTTCATATACCAGAAATGTTTGAAGCTACTGACTGAATGAAAGGAGCTGGCATCTCACTCTCTTTGAATCTTCTTTATCATGCTAGGATTAACAGGAAAAAGCTAAAAATTTCAGAATTGCACCGTGCAATGTGGATATATTACTGTTTGTGCATTTACAATATTCATTGATTTTTGCCATTGAAAAACATGTTTTTCATATACCAGAAATGTTTGAAGCTACTGACTGAATGAAAGGAGCTGGCATCTCACTCTCTTTGAATCTTCTTTATCATGCTAGGATTAGCAGGAAAAAGCAAAAAATTTCAGAATTGCACCTTGCAATGTGGAGATATTACTGTTTGTGCATTTACAATATTCATTGATTTTTGCCATTGAAAAACATGTTTTTCATATACCAGAAATGTTTGAAGCTACTGACTGAATGAAAGGAGCTGGCATCTCACTCTCTTTGAATCTTCTTTATCATGCTAGGATTAACAGGAAAAAGCAAAAAATTTCAGAATTGCACCTTGCAATGTGGAGATATTACTGTTTGTGCATTTACAATATTCATTGATTTTTGCCATTGAAAAACATGTTTTTCATATACCAGAAATGTTTGAAGCTACTGACTGAATGAAAGGAGCTGGCATCTCACTCTCTTTGAATCTTCTTTATCATGCTAGGATTAACAGGAAAAAGCAAAAAATTTCAGAATTGCACCTTGCAATGTGGAGATATTACTGTTTGTGCATTTACAATATTCATTGATTTTTGCCATTGAAAAACGTCCAGAAATGTTTGAAGCTACTGACTGAATGAAAGGAGCTGGCATCTCACTCTCTTTGAATCTTCTTTATCATGCTAGGATTAACAGGAAAAAGCTAAAAATTTCAGAATTGCACCGTGCAATGTGGAGATATTACTGTTTGTGCATTTACAATATTCATTGATTTTTGCCATTGAAAAACATGTTTTTCATATACCAGAAATGTTTGAAGCTACTGACTGAATGAAAGGAGCTGGCATCTCACTCTCTTTGAATCTTCTTTATCATGCTAGGATTAGCAGGAAAAAGCAAAAAATTTCAGAATTGCACCTTGCAATGTGGAGATATTACTGTTTGTGCATTTACAATATTCATTGATTTTTGCCATTGAAAAACATGTTTTTCTTATACCAGAAATGTTTGAAGCTACTGACTGAATGAAAGGAGCTGGCATCTCACTCTCTTTGAATCTTCTTTATCATGCTAGGATTAACAGGAAAAAGCAAAAAATTTCAGAATTGCACCTTGCAATGTGGAGATATTACTGTTTGTGCATTTACAATATTCATTGATTTTTGCCATTGAAAAACATGTTTTTCATATACCAGAAATGTTTGAAGCTACTGACTGAATGAAAGGAGCTGGCATCTCACTCTCTTTGAATCTTCTTTATCATGCTAGGATTAACAGGAAAAAGCTAAAAATTTCAGAATTGCACCGTGCAATGTGGAGATATTACTGTTTGTGCATTTACAATATTCATTGATTTTTGCCATTGAAAAACATGTTTTTCATATACCAGAAATGTTTGAAGCTACTGACTGAATGAAAGGAGCTGGCATCTCACTCTCTTTGAATCTTCTTTATCATGCTAGGATTAGCAGGAAAAAGCCAAAAATTTCAGAATTGCACCTTGCAATGTGGAGATATTACTGTTTGTGCATTTACAATATTCATTGATTTTTGCCATTGAAAAACATGTTTTTCATATACCAGAAATGTTTGAAGCTACTGACTGAATGAAAGGAGCTGGCATCTCACTCTCTTTGAATCTTCTTTATCATGCTAGGATTAACAGGAAAAAGCTAAAAATTTCAGAATTGCACCGTGCAATGTGGAGATATTACTGTTTGTGCATTTACAATATTCATTGATTTTTGCCATTGAAAAACATGTTTTTCATATACCAGAAATGTTTGAAGCTACTGACTGAATGAAAGGAGCTGGCATCTCACTCTCTTTGAATCTTCTTTATCATGCTAGGATTAGCAGGAAAAAGCAAAAAATTTCAGAATTGCACCTTGCAATGTGGAGATATTACTGTTTGTGCATTTACAATATTCATTGATTTTTGCCATTGAAAAACATGTTTTTCATATACCAGAAATGTTTGAAGCTACTGACTGAATGAAAGGAGCTGGCATCTCACTCTCTTTGAATCTTCTTTATCATGCTAGGATTAACAGGAAAAAGCTAAAAATTTCAGAATTGCACCGTGCAATGTGGAGATATTACTGTTTGTGCATTTACAATATTCATTGATTTTTGCCATTGAAAAACATGTTTTTCATATACCAGAAATGTTTGAAGCTACTGACTGAATGAAAGGAGCTGGCATCTCACTCTCTTTGAATCTTCTTTATCATGCTAGGATTAGCAGGAAAAAGCAAAAAATTTCAGAATTGCACCTTGCAATGTGGAGATATTACTGTTTGTGCATTTACAATATTCATTGATTTTTGCCATTGAAAAACATGTTTTTCATATACCAGAAATGTTTGAAGCTACTGACTGAATGAAAGGAGCTGGCATCTCACTCTCTTTGAATCTTCTTTATCATGCTAGGATTAACAGGAAAAAGCTAAAAATTTCAGAATTGCACCGTGCAATGTGGAGATATTACTGTTTGTGCATTTACAATATTCATTGATTTTTGCCATTGAAAAACATGTTTTTCAAATACCAGAAATGTTTGAAGCTACTGACTGAATGAAAGGAGCTGGCATCTCACTCTCTTTGAATCTTCTTTATCATGCTAGGATTAGCAGGAAAAAGCAAAAAATTTCAGAATTGCACCTTGCAATGTGGAGATATTACTGTTTGTGCATTTACAATATTCATTGATTTTTGCCATTGAAAAACATGTTTTTCATATACCAGAAATGTTTGAAGCTACTGACTGAATGAAAGGAGCTGGCATCTCACTCTCTTTGAATCTTCTTTATCATGCTAGGATTAACAGGAAAAAGCTAAAAATTTCAGAATTGCACCGTGCAATGTGGAGATATTACTGTTTGTGCATTTACAATATTCATTGATTTTTGCCATTGAAAAACATGTTTTTCATATACCAGAAATGTTTGAAGCTACTGACTGAATGAAAGGAGCTGGCATCTCACTCTCTTTGAATCTTCTTTATCATGCTAGGATTAGCAGGAAAAAGCTAAAAATTTCAGAATTGCACCTTGCAATGTGGAGATATTACTGTTTGTGCATTTACAATATTCATTGATTTTTGCCATTGAAAAACATGTTTTTCATATACCAGAAATGTTTGAAGCTACTGACTGAATGAAAGGAGCTGGCATCTCACTCTCTTTGAATCTTCTTTATCATGCTAGGATTAACAGGAAAAAGCAAAAAATTTCAGAATTGCACCTTGCAATGTGGAGATATTACTGTTTGTGCATTTACAATATTCATTGATTTTTGCCATTGAAAAACATGTTTTTCATATACCAGAAATGTTTGAAGCTACTGACTGAATGAAAGGAGCTGGCATCTCACTCTCTTTGAATCTTCTTTATCATGCTAGGATTAACAGGAAAAAGCTAAAAATTTCAGAATTGCACCGTGCAATGTGGAGATATTACTGTTTGTGCATTTACAATATTCATTGATTTTTGCCATTGAAAAACATGTTTTTCATATACCAGAAATGTTTGAAGCTACTGACTGAATGAAAGGAGCTGGCATCTCACTCTCTTTGAATCTTCTTTATCATGCTAGGATTAGCAGGAAAAAGCAAAAAATTTCAGAATTGCACCTTGCAATGTGGAGATATTACTGTTTGTGCATTTACAATATTCATTGATTTTTGCCATTGAAAAACATGTTTTTCATATACCAGAAATGTTTGAAGCTACTGACTGAATGAAAGGAGCTGGCATCTCACTCTCTTTGAATCTTCTTTATCATGCTAGGATTAACAGGAAAAAGCAAAAAATTTCAGAATTGCACCTTGCAATGTGGAGATATTACTGTTTGTGCATTTACAATATTCATTGATTTTTGCCATTGAAAAACATGTTTTTCATATACCAGAAATGTTTGAAGCTACTGACTGAATGAAAGGAGCTGGCATCTCACTCTCTTTGAATCTTCTTTATCATGCTAGGATTAACAGGAAAAAGCTAAAAATTTCAGAATTGCACCGTGCAATGTGGAGATATTACTGTTTGTGCATTTACAATATTCATTGATTTTTGCCATTGAAAAACATGTTTTTCATATACCAGAAATGTTTGAAGCTACTGACTGAATGAAAGGAGCTGGCATCTCACTCTCTTTGAATCTTCTTTATCATGCTAGGATTAGCAGGAAAAAGCAAAAAATTTCAGAATTGCACCTTGCAATGTGGAGATATTACTGTTTGTGCATTTACAATATTCATTGATTTTTGCCATTGAAAAACATGTTTTTCATATACCAGAAATGTTTGAAGCTACTGACTGAATGAAAGGAGCTGGCATCTCACTCTCTTTGAATCTTCTTTATCATGCTAGGATTAACAGGAAAAAGCTAAAAATTTCAGAATTGCACCGTGCAATGTGGAGATATTACTGTTTGTGCATTTACAATATTCATTGATTTTTGCCATTGAAAAACATGTTTTTCATATACCAGAAATGTTTGAAGCTACTGACTGAATGAAAGGAGCTGGCATCTCACTCTCTTTGAATCTTCTTTATCATGCTAGGATTAGCAGGAAAAAGCAAAAAATTTCAGAATTGCACCTTGCAATGTGGAGATATTACTGTTTGTGCATTTACAATATTCATTGATTTTTGCCATTGAAAAACATGTTTTTCATATACCAGAAATGTTTGAAGCTACTGACTGAATGAAAGGAGCTGGCATCTCACTCTCTTTGAATCTTCTTTATCATGCTAGGATTAACAGGAAAAAGCTAAAAATTTCAGAATTGCACCGTGCAATGTGGAGATATTACTGTTTGTGCATTTACAATATTCATTGATTTTTGCCATTGAAAAACATGTTTTTCATATACCAGAAATGTTTGAAGCTACTGACTGAATGAAAGGAGCTGGCATCTCACTCTCTTTGAATCTTCTTTATCATGCTAGGATTAGCAGGAAAAAGCAAAAAATTTCAGAATTGCACCTTGCAATGTGGAGATATTACTGTTTGTGCATTTACAATATTCATTGATTTTTGCCATTGAAAAACATGTTTTTCATATACCAGAAATGTTTGAAGCTACTGACTGAATGAAAGGAGCTGGCATCTCACTCTCTTTGAATCTTCTTTATCATGCTAGGATTAACAGGAAAAAGCTAAAAATTTCAGAATTGCACCGTGCAATGTGGAGATATTACTGTTTGTGCATTTACAATATTCATTGATTTTTGCCATTGAAAAACATGTTTTTCATATACCAGAAATGTTTGAAGCTACTGACTGAATGAAAGGAGCTGGCATCTCACTGTCTTTGAATCTTCTTTATCATGCTAGGATTAGCAGGAAAAAGCAAAAAATTTCAGAATTGCACCTTGCAATGTGGAGATATTACTGTTTGTGCATTTACAATATTCATTGATTTTTGCCATTGAAAAACATGTTTTTCATATACCAGAAATGTTTGAAGCTACTGACTGAATGAAAGGAGCTGGCATCTCACTCTCTTTGAATCTTCTTTATCATGCTAGGATTAACAGGAAAAAGCAAAAAATTTCAGAATTGCACCTTGCAATGTGGAGATATTACTGTTTGTGCATTTACAATATTCATTGATTTTTGCCATTGAAAAACATGTTTTTCATATACCAGAAATGTTTGAAGCTACTGACTGAATGAAAGGAGCTGGCATCTCACTCTCTTTGAATCTTCTTTATCATGCTAGGATTAACAGGAAAAAGCTAAAAATTTCAGAATTGCACCGTGCAATGTGGAGATATTACTGTTTGTGCATTTACAATATTCATTGATTTTTGCCATTGAAAAACATGTTTTTCATATACCAGAAATGTTTGAAGCTACTGACTGAATGAAAGGAGCTGGCATCTCACTCTCTTTGAATCTTCTTTATCATGCTAGGATTAGCAGGAAAAAGCAAAAAATTTCAGAATTGCACCTTGCAATGTGGAGATATTACTGTTTGTGCATTTACAATATTCATTGATTTTTGCCATTGAAAAACATGTTTTTCATATACCAGAAATGTTTGAAGCTACTGACTGAATGAAAGGAGCTGGCATCTCACTCTCTTTGAATCTTCTTTATCATGCTAGGATTAACAGGAAAAAGCTAAAAATTTCAGAATTGCACCGTGCAATGTGGAGATATTACTGTTTGTGCATTTACAATATTCATTGATTTTTGCCATTGAAAAACATGTTTTTCATATACCAGAAATGTTTGAAGCTACTGACTGAATGAAAGGAGCTGGCATCTCACTCTCTTTGAATCTTCTTTATCATGCTAGGATTAGCAGGAAAAAGCAAAAAATTTCAGAATTGCACCTTGCAATGTGGAGATATTACTGTTTGTGCATTTACAATATTCATTGATTTTTGCCATTGAAAAACATGTTTTTCATATACCAGAAATGTTTGAAGCTACTGACTGAATGAAAGGAGCTGGCATCTCACTCTCTTTGAATCTTCTTTATCATGCTAGGATTAACAGGAAAAAGCTAAAAATTTCAGAATTGCACCGTGCAATGTGGAGATATTACTGTTTGTGCATTTACAATATTCATTGATTTTTGCCATTGAAAAACATGTTTTTCATATACCAGAAATGTTCGAAGCTACTGACTGAATGAAAGGAGCTGGCATCTCACTCTCTTTGAATCTTCTTTATCATGCTAGGATTAGCAGGAAAAAGCAAAAAATTTCAGAATTGCACCTTGCAATGTGGAGATATTACTGTTTGTGCATTTACAATATTCATTGATTTTTGCCATTGAAAAACATGTTTTTCATATACCAGAAATGTTTGAAGCTACTGACTGAATGAAAGGAGCTGGCATCTCACTCTCTTTGAATCTTCTTTATCATGCTAGGATTAACAGGAAAAAGCTAAAAATTTCAGAATTGCACCGTGCAATGTGGAGATATTACTGTTTGTGCATTTACAATATTCATTGATTTTTGCCATTGAAAAACATGTTTTTCATATACCAGAAATGTTTGAAGCTACTGACTGAATGAAAGGAGCTGGCATCTCACTCTCTTTGAATCTTCTTTATCATGCTAGGATTAGCAGGAAAAAGCTAAAAATTTCAGAATTGCACCTTGCAATGTGGAGATATTACTGTTTGTGCATTTACAATATTCATTGATTTTTGCCATTGAAAAACATGTTTTTCATATACCAGAAATGTTTGAAGCTACTGACTGAATGAAAGGAGCTGGCATCTCACTCTCTTTGAATCTTCTTTATCATGCTAGGATTAACAGGAAAAAGCAAAAAAATTCAGAATTGCACCTTGCAATGTGGAGATATTACTGTTTGTGCATTTACAATATTCATTGATTTTTGCCATTGAAAAACATGTTTTTCATATACCAGAAATGTTTGAAGCTACTGACTGAATGAAAGGAGCTGGCATCTCACTCTCTTTGAATCTTCTTTATCATGCTAGGATTAACAGGAAAAAGCTAAAAATTTCAGAATTGCACCGTGCAATGTGGAGATATTACTGTTTGTGCATTTACAATATTCATTGATTTTTGCCATTGAAAAACATGTTTTTCATATACCAGAAATGTTTGAAGCTACTGACTGAATGAAAGGAGCTGGCATCTCACTCTCTTTGAATCTTCTTTATCATGCTAGGATTAGCAGGAAAAAGCAAAAAATTTCAGAATTGCACCTTGCAATGTGGAGATATTACTGTTTGTGCATTTACAATATTCATTGATTTTTGCCATTGAAAAACATGTTTTTCATATACCAGAAATGTTTGAAGCTACTGACTGAATGAAAGGAGCTGGCATCTCACTCTCTTTGAATCTTCTTTATCATGCTAGGATTAACAGGAAAAAGCTAAAAATTTCAGAATTGCACCGTGCAATGTGGAGATATTACTGTTTGTGCATTTACAATATTCATTGATTTTTGCCATTGAAAAACATGTTTTTCATATACCAGAAATGTTTGAAGCTACTGACTGAATGAAAGGAGCTGGCATCTCACTCTCTTTGAATCTTCTTTATCATGCTAGGATTAGCAGGAAAAAGCAAAAAATTTCAGAATTGCACCTTGCAATGTGGAGATATTACTGTTTGTGCATTTACAATATTCATTGATTTTTGCCATTGAAAAACATGTTTTTCATATACCAGAAATGTTTGAAGCTACTGACTGAATGAAAGGAGCTGGCATCTCACTCTCTTTGAATCTTCTTTATCATGCTAGGATTAACAGGAAAAAGCTAAAAATTTCAGAATTGCACCGTGCAATGTGGAGATATTACTGTTTGTGCATTTACAATATTCATTGATTTTTGCCATTGAAAAACATGTTTTTCATATACCAGAAATGTTTGAAGCTACTGACTGAATGAAAGGAGCTGGCATCTCACTCTCTTTGAATCTTCTTTATCATGCTAGGATTAGCAGGAAAAAGCAAAAAATTTCAGAAATGCACCTTGCAATGTGGAGATATTACTGTTTGTGCATTTACAATATTCATTGATTTTTGCCATTGAAAAACATGTTTTTCATATACCAGAAATGTTTGAAGCTACTGACTGAATGAAAGGAGCTGGCATCTCACTCTCTTTGAATCTTCTTTATCATGCTAGGATTAACAGGAAAAAGCAAAAAATTTCAGAATTGCACCTTGCAATGTGGAGATATTACTGTTTGTGCATTTACAATATTCATTGATTTTTGCCATTGAAAAACATGTTTTTCATATACCAGAAATGTTTGAAGCTACTGACTGAATGAAAGGAGCTGGCATCTCACTCTCTTTGAATCTTCTTTATCATGCTAGGATTAACAGGAAAAAGCTAAAAATTTCAGAATTGCACCGTGCAATGTGGAGATATTACTGTTTGTGCATTTACAATATTCATTGATTTTTGCCATTGAAAAACATGTTTTTCATATACCAGAAATGTTTGAAGCTACTGACTGAATGAAAGGAGCTGGCATCTCACTCTCTTTGAATCTTCTTTATCATGCTAGGATTAGCAGGAAAAAGCAAAAAATTTCAGAATTGCACCTTGCAATGTGGAGATATTACTGTTTGTGCATTTACAATATTCATTGATTTTTGCCATTGAAAAACATGTTTTTCATATACCAGAAATGTTTGAAGCTACTGACTGAATGAAAGGAGCTGGCATCTCACTCTCTTTGAATCTTCTTTATCATGCTAGGATTAACAGGAAAAAGCTAAAAATTTCAGAATTGCACCGTGCAATGTGGAGATATTACTGTTTGTGCATTTACAATATTCATTGATTTTTGCCATTGAAAAACATGTTTTTCATATACCAGAAATGTTTGAAGCTACTGACTTGAATGAAAGGAGCTGGCATCTCACTCTCTTTGAATCTTCTTTATCATGCTAGGATTAACAGGAAAAAGCAAAAAATTTCAGAATTGCACCTTGCAATGTGGAGATATTACTGTTTGTGCATTTACAATATTCATTGATTTTTGCCATTGAAAAACATGTTTTTCATATACCAGAAATGTTTGAAGCTACTGACTGAATGAAAGGAGCTGGCATCTCACTCTCTTTGAATCTTCTTTATCATGCTAGGATTAACAGGAAAAAGCTAAAAATTTCAGAATTGCACCGTGCAATGTGGAGATATTACTGTTTGTGCATTTACAATATTCATTGATTTTTGCCATTGAAAAACATGTTTTTCATATACCAGAAATGTTTGAAGCTACTGACTTGAATGAAAGGAGCTGGCATCTCACTCTCTTTGAATCTTCTTTATCATGCTAGGATTAACAGGAAAAAGCAAAAAATTTCAGAATTGCACCTTGCAATGTGGAGATATTACTGTTTGTGCATTTACAATATTCATTGATTTTTGCCATTGAAAAACATGTTTTTCATATACCAGAAATGTTTGAAGCTACTGACTGAATGAAAGGAGCTGGCATCTCACTCTCTTTGAATCTTCTTTATCATGCTAGGATTAACAGGAAAAAGCTAAAAATTTCAGAATTGCACCGTGCAATGTGGAGATATTACTGTTTGTGCATTTACAATATTCATTGATTTTTGCCATTGAAAAACATGTTTTTCATATACCAGAAATGTTTGAAGCTACTGACTGAATGAAAGGAGCTGGCATCTCACTCTCTTTGAATCTTCTTTATCATGCTAGGATTAGCAGGAAAAAGCAAAAAATTTCAGAATTGCACCTTGCAATGTGGAGATATTACTGTTTGTGCATTTACAATATTCATTGATTTTTGCCGTTGAAAAACATGTTTTTCATATACCAGAAATGTTTGAAGCTACTGACTGAATGAAAGGAGCTGGCATCTCACTCTCTTTGAATCTTCTTTATCATGCTAGGATTAGCAGGAAAAAGCAAAAAATTTCAGAATTGCACCTTGCAATGTGGAGATATTACTGTTTGTGCATTTACAATATTCATTGATTTTTGCCATTGAAAAACATGTTTTTCATATACCAGAAATGTTTGAAGCTACTGACTGAATGAAAGGAGCTGGCATCTCACTCTTTGAATCTTCTTTATCATGCTAGGATTAACAGGAAAAAGCAAAAAATTTCAGAATTGCACCTTGCAATGTGGAGATATTACTGTTTGTGCATTTACAATATTCATTGATTTTTGCCATTGAAAAACATGTTTTTCATATACCAGAAATGTTTGAAGCTACTGACTGAATGAAAGGAGCTGGCATCTCACTCTCTTTGAATCTTCTTTATCATGCTAGGATTAACAGGAAAAAGCTAAAAATTTCAGAATTGCACCGTGCAATGTGGAGATATTACTGTTTGTGCATTTACAATATTCATTTATTTTTGCCATTGAAAAACATGTTTTTCATATACCAGAAATGTTTGAAGCTACTGACTGAATGAAAGGAGCTGGCATCTCACTCTCTTTGAATCTTCTTTATCATGCTAGGATTAGCAGGAAAAAGCAAAAAATTTCAGAATTGCACCTTGCAATGTGGAGATATTACTGTTTGTGCATTTACAATATTCATTGATTTTTGCCATTGAAAAACATGTTTTTCATATACCAGAAATGTTTGAAGCTACTGACTGAATGAAAGGAGCTGGCATCTCACTCTCTTTGAATCTTCTTTATCATGCTAGGATTAACAGGAAAAAGCTAAAAATTTCAGAATTGCACCGTGCAATGTGGAGATATTACTGTTTGTGCATTTACAATATTCATTGATTTTTGCCATTGAAAAACATGTTTTTCATATACCAGAAATGTTTGAAGCTACTGACTGAATGAAAGGAGCTGGCATCTCACTCTCTTTGAATCTTCTTTATCATGCTAGGATTAGCAGGAAAAAGCAAAAAATTTCAGAATTGCACCTTGCAATGTGGAGATATTACTGTTTGTGCATTTACAATATTCATTGATTTTTGCCATTGAAAAACATGTTTTTCATATACCAGAAATGTTTGAAGCTACTGACTGAATGAAAGGAGCTGGCATCTCACTCTCTTTGAATCTTCTTTATCATGCTAGGATTAACAGGAAAAAGCAAAAAATTTCAGAATTGCACCGTGCAATGTGGAGATATTACTGTTTGTGCATTTACAATATTCATTGATTTTTGCCATTGAAAAACATGTTTTTCATATACCAGAAATGTTTGAAGCTACTGACTGAATGAAAGGAGCTGGCATCTCACTCTCTTTGAATCTTCTTTATCATGCTAGGATTAGCAGGAAAAAGCAAAAAATTTCAGAATTGCACCTTGCAATGTGGAGATATTACTGTTTGTGCATTTACAATATTCATTGATTTTTGCCATTGAAAAACATGTTTTTCATATACCAGAAATGTTTGAAGCTACTGACTGAATGAAAGGAGCTGGCATCTCACTCTCTTTGAATCTTCTTTATCATGCTAGGATTAACAGGAAAAAGCAAAAAATTTCAGAATTGCACCTTGCAATGTGGAGATATTACTGTTTGTGCATTTACAATATTCATTGATTTTTGCCATTGAAAAACATGTTTTTCATATACCAGAAATGTTTGAAGCTACTGACTGAATGAAAGGAGCTGGCATCTCACTCTCTTTGAATCTTCTTTATCATGCTAGGATTAACAGGAAAAAGCTAAAAATTTCAGAATTGCACCGTGCAATGTGGAGATATTACTGTTTGTGCATTTACAATATTCATTGATTTTTGCCATTGAAAAACATGTTTTTCATATACCAGAAATGTTTGAAGCTACTGACTGAATGAAAGGAGCTGGCATCTCACTCTCTTTGAATCTTCTTTATCATGCTAGGATTAGCAGGAAAAAGCAAAAAATTTCAGAATTGCACCTTGCAATGTGGAGATATTACTGTTTGTGCATTTACAATATTCATTGATTTTTGCCATTGAAAAACATGTTTTTCATATACCAGAAATGTTTGAAGCTACTGACTGAATGAAAGGAGCTGGCATCTCACTCTCTTTGAATCTTCTTTATCATGCTAGGATTAACAGGAAAAAGCAAAAAATTTCAGAATTGCACCTTGCAATGTGGAGATATTACTGTTTGTGCATTTACAATATTCATTGATTTTTGCCATTGAAAAACATGTTTTTCATATACCAGAAATGTTTGAAGCTACTGACTGAATGAAAGGAGCTGGCATCTCACTCTCTTTGAATCTTCTTTATCATGCTAGGATTAGCAGGAAAAAGCAAAAAATTTCAGAATTGCACCTTGCAATGTGGAGATATTACTGTTTGTGCATTTACAATATTCATTGATTTTTGCCATTGAAAAACATGTTTTTCATATACCAGAAATGTTTGAAGCTACTGACTGAATGAAAGGAGCTGGCATCTCACTCTTTGAATCTTCTTTATCATGCTAGGATTAACAGGAAAAAGCAAAAAATTTCAGAATTGCACCTTGCAATGTGGAGATATTACTGTTTGTGCATTTACAATATTCATTGATTTTTGCCATTGAAAAACATGTTTTTCATATACCAGAAATGTTTGAAGCTACTGACTGAATGAAAGGAGCTGGCATCTCACTCTCTTTGAATCTTCTTTATCATGCTAGGATTAACAGGAAAAAGCTAAAAATTTCAGAATTGCACCGTGCAATGTGGAGATATTACTGTTTGTGCATTTACAATATTCATTGATTTTTGCCATTGAAAAACATGTTTTTCATATACCAGAAATGTTTAAAGCTACTGACTGAATGAAAGGAGCTGGCATCTCACTCTCTTTGAATCTTCTTTATCATGCTAGGATTAGCAGGAAAAAGCAAAAAATTTCAGAATTGCACCTTGCAATGTGGAGATATTACTGTTTGTGCATTTACAATATTCATTGATTTTTGCCATTGAAAAACATGTTTTTCATATACCAGAAATGTTTGAAGCTACTGACTGAATGAAAGGAGCTGGCATCTCACTCTCTTTGAATCTTCTTTATCATGCTAGGATTAACAGGAAAAAGCTAAAAATTTCAGAATTGCACCATGCAATGTGGAGATATTACTGTTTGTGCATTTACAATATTCATTGATTTTTGCCATTGAAAAACATGTTTTTCATATACCAGAAATGTTTGAAGCTACTGACTGAATGAAAGGAGCTGGCATCTCACTCTCTTTGAATCTTCTTTATCATGCTAGGATTAGCAGGAAAAAGCAAAAAATTTCAGAATTGCACCTTGCAATGTGGAGATATTACTGTTTGTGCATTTACAATATTCATTGATTTTTGCCATTGAAAAACATGTTTTTCATATACCAGAAATGTTTGAAGCTACTGACTGAATGAAAGGAGCTGGCATCTCACTCTCTTTGAATCTTCTTTATCATGCTAGGATTAACAGGAAAAAGCTAAAAATTTCAGAATTGCACCGTGCAATGTGGAGATATTACTGTTTGTGCATTTACAATATTCATTGATTTTTGCCATTGAAAAACATGTTTTTCATATACCAGAAATGTTTGAAGCTACTGACTGAATGAAAGGAGCTGGCATCTCACTCTCTTTGAATCTTCTTTATCATGCTAGGATTAGCAGGAAAAAGCAAAAAATTTCAGAATTGCACCTTGCAATGTGGAGATATTACTGTTTGTGCATTTACAATATTCATTGATTTTTGCCATTGAAAAACATGTTTTTCATATACCAGAAATGTTTGAAGCTACTGACTGAATGAAAGGAGCTGGCATCTCACTCTCTTTGAATCTTCTTTATCATGCTAGG
>NW_027368527.1:0-49106 GCF_046119375.1 Phyllobates terribilis | reverse complement strand
GAAATTTTTAGCTTTTTCCTGTTAATCCTAGCATGATAAAGAAGATTCAAAGAGAGTGAGATGCCAGCTCCTTTCATTCAGTCAGTAGCTTCAAACATTTCTGGTATATGAAAAACATGTTTTTCAATGGCAAAAATCAATGAATATTGTAAATGCACAAACAGTAATATCTCCACATTGCAAGGTGCAATTCTGAAATTTTTTGCTTTTTCCTGCTAATCCTAGCATGATAAAGAAGATTCAAAGAGAGTGAGATGCCAGCTCCTTTCATTCAGTCAGTAGCTTCAAACATTTCTGGTATATGAAAAACATGTTTTTCAATGGCAAAAATCAATGAATATTGTAAATGCACAAACAGTAATATCTCCACATTGCACGGTGCAATTCTGAAATTTTTAGCTTTTTCCTGTTAATCCTAGCATGATAAAGAAGATTCAAAGAGAGTGAGATGCCAGCTCCTTTCATTCAGTCAGTAGCTTCAAACATTTCTGGTATATGAAAAACATGTTTTTCAATGGCAAAAATCAATGAATATTGTAAATGCACAAACAGTAATATCTCCACATTGCAAGGTGCAATTCTGAAATTTTTGCTTTTTCCTGTTAATCCTAGCATGATAAAGAAGATTCAAAGAGAGTGAGATGCCAGCTCCTTTCATTCAGTCAGTAGCTTCAAACATTTCTGGTATATGAAAAACATGTTTTTCAATGGCAAAAATCAATGAATATTGTAAATGCACAAACAGTAATATCTCCACATTGCAAGGTGCAATTCTGAAATTTTTTGCTTTTTCCTGCTAATCCTAGCATGATGAAGATTCAAAGAGAGTGAGATGCCAGCTCCTTTCATTCAGTCAGTAGCTTCAAACATTTCTGGTATATGAAAAACATGTTTTTCAATGGCAAAAATCAATGAATATTGTAAATGCACAAACAGTAATATCTCCACATTGCACGGTGCAATTCTGAAATTTTTAGCTTTTTCCTGTTAATCCTAGCATGATAAAGAAGATTCAAAGAGAGTGAGATGCCAGCTCCTTTCATTCAGTCAGTAGCTTCAAACATTTCTGGTATATGAAAAACATGTTTTTCAATGGCAAAAATCAATGAATATTGTAAATGCACAAACAGTAATATCTCCACATTGCAAGGTGCAATTCTGAAATTTTTTGCTTTTTCCTGTTAATCCTAGCATGATAAAGAAGATTCAAAGAGAGTGAGATGCCAGCTCCTTTCATTCAGTCAGTAGCTTCAAACATTTCTGGTATATGAAAAACATGTTTTTCAATGGCAAAAATCAATGAATATTGTAAATGCACAAACAGTAATATCTCCACATTGCACGGTGCAATTCTGAAATTTTTAGCTTTTTCCTGTTAATCCTAGCATGATAAAGAAGATTCAAAGAGAGTGAGATGCCAGCTCCTTTCATTCAGTCAGTAGCTTCAAACATTTCTGGTATATGAAAAACATGTTTTTCAATGGCAAAAATCAATGAATATTGTAAATGCACAAACAGTAATATCTCCACATTGCAAGGTGCAATTCTGAAATTTTTTGCTTTTTCCTGTTAATCCTAGCATGATAAAGAAGATTCAAAGAGAGTGAGATGCCAGCTCCTTTCATTCAGTCAGTAGCTTCAAACATTTCTGGTATATGAAAAACATGTTTTTCAATGGCAAAAATGAATGAATATTGTAAATGCACAAACAGTAATATCTCCACATTGCAAGGTGCAATTCTGAAATTTTTTGCTTTTTCCTGCTAATCCTAGCATGATAAAGAAGATTCAAAGAGAGTGAGATGCCAGCTCCTTTCATTCAGTCAGTAGCTTCAAACATTTCTGGTATATGAAAAACATGTTTTTCAATGGCAAAAATCAATGAATATTGTAAATGCACAAACAGTAATATCTCCACATTGCACGGTGCAATTCTGAAATTTTTAGCTTTTTCCTGTTAATCCTAGCATGATAAAGAAGATTCAAAGAGAGTGAGATGCCAGCTCCTTTCATTCAGTCAGTAGCTTCAAACATTTCTGGTATATGAAAAACATGTTTTTCAATGGCAAAAATCAATGAATATTGTAAATGCACAAACAGTAATATCTCCACATTGCAAGGTGCAATTCTGAAATTTTTTGCTTTTTCCTGCTAATCCTAGCATGATAAAGAAGATTCAAAGAGAGTGAGATGCCAGCTCCTTTCATTCAGTCAGTAGCTTCAAACATTTCTGGTATATGAAAAACATGTTTTTCAATGGCAAAAATCAATGAATATTGTAAATGCACAAACAGTAATATCTCCACATTGCACGGTGCAATTCTGAAATTTTTAGCTTTTTCCTGTTAATCCTAGCATGATAAAGAAGATTCAAAGAGAGTGAGATGCCAGCTCCTTTCATTCAGTCAGTAGCTTCAAACATTTCTGGTATATGAAAAACATGTTTTTCAATGGCAAAAATCAATGAATATTGTAAATGCACAAACAGTAATATCTCCACATTGCAAGGTGCAATTCTGAAATTTTTTGCTTTTTCCTGTTAATCCTAGCATGATAAAGAAGATTCAAAGAGAGTGAGATGCCAGCTCCTTTCATTCAGTCAGTAGCTTCAAACATTTCTGGTATATGAAAAACATGTTTTTCAATGGCAAAAATCAATGAATATTGTAAATGCACAAACAGTAATATCTCCACATTGCAAGGTGCAATTCTGAAATTTTTTGCTTTTTCCTGCTAATCCTAGCATGATGAAGATTCAAAGAGAGTGAGATGCCAGCTCCTTTCATTCAGTCAGTAGCTTCAAACATTTCTGGTATATGAAAAACATGTTTTTCAATGGCAAAAATCAATGAATATTGTAAATGCACAAACAGTAATATCTCCACATTGCACGGTGCAATTCTGAAATTTTTAGCTTTTTCCTGTTAATCCTAGCATGATAAAGAAGATTCAAAGAGAGTGAGATGCCAGCTCCTTTCATTCAGTCAGTAGCTTCAAACATTTCTGGTATATGAAAAACATGTTTTTCAATGGCAAAAATCAATGAATATTGTAAATGCACAAACAGTAATATCTCCACATTGCAAGGTGCAATTCTGAAATTTTTTGCTTTTTCCTGTTAATCCTAGCATGATAAAGAAGATTCAAAGAGAGTGAGATGCCAGCTCCTTTCATTCAGTCAGTAGCTTCAAACATTTCTGGTATATGAAAAACATGTTTTTCAATGGCAAAAATCAATGAATATTGTAAATGCACAAACAGTAATATCTCCACATTGCACGGTGCAATTCTGAAATTTTTAGCTTTTTCCTGTTAATCCTAGCATGATAAAGAAGATTCAAAGAGAGTGAGATGCCAGCTCCTTTCATTCAGTCAGTAGCTTCAAACATTTCTGGTATATGAAAAACATGTTTTTCAATGGCAAAAATCAATGAATATTGTAAATGCACAAACAGTAATATCTCCACATTGCAAGGTGCAATTCTGAAATTTTTTGCTTTTTCCTGTTAATCCTAGCATGATAAAGAAGATTCAAAGAGAGTGAGATGCCAGCTCCTTTCATTCAGTCAGTAGCTTCAAACATTTCTGGTATATGAAAAACATGTTTTTCAATGGCAAAAATCAATGAATATTGTAAATGCACAAACAGTAATATCTCCACATTGCAAGGTGCAATTCTGAAATTTTTTGCTTTTTCCTGCTAATCCTAGCATGATAAAGAAGATTCAAAGAGAGTGAGATGCCAGCTCCTTTCATTCAGTCAGTAGCTTCAAACATTTCTGGTATATGAAAAACATGTTTTTCAATGGCAAAAATCAATGAATATTGTAAATGCACAAACAGTAATATCTCCACATTGCACGGTGCAATTCTGAAATTTTTAGCTTTTTCCTGTTAATCCTAGCATGATAAAGAAGATTCAAAGAGAGTGAGATGCCAGCTCCTTTCATTCAGTCAGTAGCTTCAAACATTTCTGGTATATGAAAAACATGTTTTTCAATGGCAAAAATCAATGAATATTGTAAATGCACAAACAGTAATATCTCCACATTGCAAGGTGCAATTCTGAAATTTTTTGCTTTTTCCTGCTAATCCTAGCATGATAAAGAAGATTCAAAGAGAGTGAGATGCCAGCTCCTTTCATTCAGTCAGTAGCTTCAAACATTTCTGGTATATGAAAAACATGTTTTTCAATGGCAAAAATCAATGAATATTGTAAATGCACAAACAGTAATATCTCCACATTGCAAGGTGCAATTCTGAAATTTTTTGCTTTTTCCTGCTAATCCTAGCATGATAAAGAAGATTCAAAGAGAGTGAGATGCCAGCTCCTTTCATTCAGTCAGTAGCTTCAAACATTTCTGGTATATGAAAAACATGTTTTTCAATGGCAAAAATCAATGAATGTTGTAAATGCACAAACAGTAATATCTCCACATTGCAAGGTGCAATTCTGAAATTTTTTGCTTTTTCCTGCTAATCCTAGCATGATAAAGAAGATTCAAAGAGAGTGAGATGCCAGCTCCTTTCATTCAGTCAGTAGCTTCAAACATTTCTGGTATATGAAAAACATGTTTTTCAATGGCAAAAATCAATGAATATTGTAAATGCACAAACAGTAATATCTCCACATTGCAAGGTGCAATTCTGAATTTTTTAGCTTTTTCCTGTTAATCCTAGCATGATAAAGAAGATTCAAAGAGAGTGAGATGCCAGCTCATTTCATTCAGTCAGTAGCTTCAAACATTTCTGGACGTTTTTCAATGGCAAAAATCAATGAATATTGTAAATGCACAAACAGTGATATCTCCACATTGCAAGGTGCAATTCTGAAATTTTTTGCTTTTTCCTGTTAATCCTAGCATGATAAAGAAGATTCAAAGAGAGTGAGATGCCAGCTTCTTTCATTCAGTCAGTAGCTTCAAACATTTCTGGTATATGAAAAACATGTTTTTCAATGGCAAAAATCAATGAATATTGTAAATGCACAAACAGTAATATCTCCACATTGCAAGGTGCAATTCTGAAATTTTTGCTTTTTCCTGCTAATCCTAGCATGATAAAGAAGATTCAAAGAGAGTGAGATGCCAGCTCCTTTCATTCAGTCAGTAGCTTCAAACATTTCTGGTATATGAAAAACATGTTTTTCAATGGCAAAAATCAATGAATATTGTAAATGCACAAACAGTAATATCTCCACATTGCACGGTGCAATTCTGAAATTTTTAGCTTTTTCCTGTTAATCCTAGCATGATAAAGAAGATTCAAAGAGAGTGAGATGCAAGCTCCTTTCATTCAGTCAGTAGCTTCAAACATTTCTGGTATATGAAAAATATGTTTTTCAATGGCAAAAATCAATGAATATTGTAAATGCACAAACAGTAATATCTCCACATTGCAAGGTGCAATTCTGAAATTTTTTGCTTTTTCCTGCTAATCCTAGCATGATAAAGAAGATTCAAAGAGAGTGAGATGCCAGCTCCTTTCATTCAGTCAGTAGCTTCAAACATTTCTGGTATATGAAAAACATGTTTTTCAATGGCAAAAATCAATGAATATTGTAAATGCACAAACAGTAATATCTCCACATTGCAAGGTGCAATTCTGAAATTTTTTGCTTTTTCCTGCTAATCCTAGCATGATAAAGAAGATTCAAAGAGAGTGAGATGCCAGCTCCTTTCATTCAGTCAGTAGCTTCAAACATTTCTGGTATATGAAAAACATGTTTTTCAATGGCAAAAATCAATGAATATTGTAAATGCACAAACAGTAATATCTCCACATTGCAAGGTGCAATTCTGAAATTTTTTGCTTTTTCCTGCTAATCCTAGCATGATAAAGAAGATTCAAAGAGAGTGAGATGCCAGCTCCTTTCATTCAGTCAGTAGCTTCAAACATTTCTGGTATATGAAAAACATGTTTTTCAATGGCAAAAATCAATGAATATTGTAAATGCACAAACAGTAATATCTCCACATTGCACGGTGCAATTCTGAAATTTTTAGCTTTTTCCTGTTAATCCTAGCATGATAAAGAAGATTCAAAGAGAGTGAGATGCCAGCTCCTTTCATTCAGTCAGTAGCTTCAAACATTTCTGGTATATGAAAAACATGTTTTTCAATGGCAAAAATCAATGAATGTTGTAAATGCACAAACAGTAATATCTCCACATTGCAAGGTGCAATTCTGAAATTTTTTGCTTTTTCCTGCTAATCCTAGCATGATAAAGAAGATTCAAAGAGAGTGAGATGCCAGCTCCTTTCATTCAGTCAGTAGCTTCAAACATTTCTGGTATATGAAAAACATGTTTTTCAATGGCAAAAATCAATGAATATTGTAAATGCACAAACAGTAATATCTCCACATTGCACGGTGCAATTCTGAAATTTTTAGCTTTTTCCTGTTAATCCTAGCATGATAAGATTCAAAGAGAGTGAGATGCCAGCTCATTTCATTCAGTCAGTAGCTTCAAACATTTCTGGACGTTTTTCAATGGCAAAAATCAATGAATATTGTAAATGCACAAACAGTAATATCTCCACATTGCAAGGTGCAATTCTGAAATTTTTTGCTTTTTCCTGTTAATCCTAGCATGATAAAGAAGATTCAAAGAGAGTGAGATGCCAGCTTCTTTCATTCAGTCAGTAGCTTCAAACATTTCTGGTATATGAAAAACATGTTTTTCAATGGCAAAAATCAATGAATATTGTAAATGCACAAACAGTAATATCTCCACATTGCAAGGTGCAATTCTGAATTTTTTTGCTTTTTCCTGCTAATCCTAGCATGATAAAGAAGATTCAAAGAGAGTGAGATGCCAGCTCCTTTCATTCAGTCAGTAGCTTCAAACATTTCTGGTATATGAAAAACATGTTTTTCAATGGCAAAAATCAATGAATATTGTAAATGCACAAACAGTAATATCTCCACATTGCAAGGTGCAATTCTGAAATTTTTAGCTTTTTCCTGTTAATCCTAGCATGATAAAGAAGATTCAAAGAGAGTGAGATGCCAGCTCCTTTCATTCAGTCAGTAGCTTCAAACATTTCTGGTATATGAAAAATATGTTTTTCAATGGCAAAAATCAATGAATATTGTAAATGCACAAACAGTAATATCTCCACATTGCAAGGTGCAATTCTGAAATTTTTTGCTTTTTCCTGCTAATCCTAGCATGATAAAGAAGATTCAAAGAGAGTGAGATGCCAGCTCCTTTCATTCAGTCAGTAGCTTCAAACATTTCTGGTATATGAAAAACATGTTTTTCAATGGCAAAAATCAATGCATATTGTAAATGCACAAACAGTAATATCTCCACATTGCACGGTGCAATTCTGAAATTTTTAGCTTTTTCCTGTTAATCCTAGCATGATAAAGAAGATTCAAAGAGAGTGAGATGCCAGCTCCTTTCATTCAGTCAGTAGCTTCAAACATTTCTGGTATATGAAAAACATGTTTTTCAATGGCAAAAATCAATGAATATTGTAAATGCACAAACAGTAATATCTCCACATTGCAAGGTGCAATTCTGAAATTTTTTGCTTTTTCCTGTTAATCCTAGCATGATAAAGAAGATTCAAAGAGAGTGAGATGCCAGCTCCTTTCATTCAGTCAGTAGCTTCAAACATTTCTGGTATATGAAAAACATGTTTTTCAATGGCAAAAATCAATGAATATTGTAAATGCACAAACAGTAATATCTCCACATTGCAAGGTGCAGTTCTGAAATTTTTTGCTTTTTCCTGCTAATCCTAGCATGATAAAGAAGATTCAAAGAGAGTGAGATGCCAGCTCCTTTCATTCAGTCAGTAGCTTCAAACATTTCTGGTATATGAAAAACATGTTTTTCAATGGCAAAAATCAATGAATATTGTAAATGCACAAACAGTAATATCTCCACATTGCACGGTGCAATTCTGAAATTTTTAGCTTTTTCCTGTTAATCCTAGCATGATAAAGAAGAATCAAAGAGAGTGAGATGCCAGCTCCTTTCATTCAGTCAGTAGCTTCAAACATTTCTGGTATATGAAAAACATGTTTTTCAATGGCAAAAATCAATGAATATTGTAAATGCACAAACAGTAATATCTCCACATTGCAAGGTGCAATTCTGAAATTTTTTGCTTTTTCCTGTTAATCCTAGCATGATAAAGAAGATTCAAAGAGAGTGAGATGCCAGCTCCTTTCATTCAGTCAGTAGCTTCAAACATTTCTGGTATATGAAAAACATGTTTTTCAATGGCAAAAATCAATGAATATTGTAAATGCACAAACAGTAATATCTCCACATTGCACGGTGCAATTCTGAAATTTTTAGCTTTTTCCTGTTAATCCTAGCATGATAAAGAAGATTCAAAGAGAGTGAGATGCCAGCTCCTTTCATTCAGTCAGTAGCTTCAAACATTTCTGGTATATGAAAAACATGTTTTTCAATGGCAAAAATCAATGAATATTGTAAATGCACAAACAGTAATATCTCCACATTGCAAGGTGCAATTCTGAAATTTTTTGCTTTTTCCTGTTAATCCTAGCATGATAAAGAAGATTCAAAGAGAGTGAGATGCCAGCTCCTTTCATTCAGTCAGTAGCTTCAAACATTTCTGGTATATGAAAAACATGTTTTTCAATGGCAAAAGTCAATGAATATTGTAAATGCACAAACAGTAATATCTCCACATTGCAAGGTGCAATTCTGAAATTTTTTGCTTTTTCCTGCTAATCCTAGCATGATAAAGAAGATTCAAAGAGAGTGAGATGCCAGCTCCTTTCATTCAGTCAGTAGCTTCAAACATTTCTGGTATATGAAAAACATGTTTTTCAATGGCAAAAATCAATGAATATTGTAAATGCACAAACAGTAATATCTCCACATTGCACGGTGCAATTCTGAAATTTTTAGCTTTTTCCTGTTAATCCTAGCATGATAAAGAAGATTCAAAGAGAGTGAGATGCCAGCTCCTTTCATTCAGTCAGTAGCTTCAAACATTTCTGGTATATGAAAAACATGTTTTTCAATGGCAAAAATCAATGAATATTGTAAATGCACAAACAGTAATATCTTCACATTGCAAGGTGCAATTCTGAAATTTTTTGCTTTTTCCTGCTAATCCTAGCATGATAAAGAAGATTCAAAGAGAGTGAGATGCCAGCTCCTTTCATTCAGTCAGTAGCTTCAAACATTTCTGGTATATGAAAAACATGTTTTTCAATGGCAAAAATCAATGAATATTGTAAATGCACAAACAGTAATATCTCCACATTGCAAGGTGCAATTCTGAAATTTTTTGCTTTTTCCTGCTATTCCTAGCATGATAAAGAAGATTCAAAGAGAGTGAGATGCCAGCTCCTTTCATTCAGTCAGTAGCTTCAAACATTTCTGGTATATGAAAAACATGTTTTTCAATGGCCAAAATCAATGAATATTGTAAATGCACAAACAGTAATATCTCCACATTGCACGGTGCAATTCTGAAATTTTTAGCTTTTTCCTGTTAATCCTAGCATGATAAAGAAGATTCAAAGAGAGTGAGATGCCAGCTCCTTTCATTCAGTCAGTAGCTTCAAACATTTCTGGTATATGAAAAACATGTTTTTCAATGGCAAAAATCAATGAATGTTGTAAATGCACAAACAGTAATATCTCCACATTGCAAGGTGCAATTCTGAAATTTTTTGCTTTTTCCTGCTAATCCTAGCATGATAAAGAAGATTCAAAGAGAGTGAGATGCCAGCTCCTTTCATTCAGTCAGTAGCTTCAAACATTTCTGGTATATGAAAAACATGTTTTTCAATGGCAAAAATCAATGAATATTGTAAATGCACAAACAGTAATATCTCCACATTGCACGGTGCAATTCTGAAATTTTTAGCTTTTTCCTGTTAATCCTAGCATGATAAAGAAGATTCAAAGAGAGTGAGATGCCAGCTCATTTCATTCAGTCAGTAGCTTCAAACATTTCTGGACGTTTTTCAATGGCAAAAATCAATGAATATTGTAAATGCACAAACAGTAATATCTCCACATTGCAAGGTGCAATTCTGAAATTTTTTGCTTTTTCCTGTTAATCCTAGCATGATAAAGAAGATTCAAAGAGAGTGAGATGCCAGCTTCTTTCATTCAGTCAGTAGCTTCAAACATTTCTGGTATATGAAAAACATGTTTTTCAATGGCAAAAATCAATGAATATTGTAAATGCACAAACAGTAATATCTCCACATTGCAAGGTGCAATTCTGAAATTTTTTGCTTTTTCCTGCTAATCCTAGCATGATAAAGAAGATTCAAAGAGAGTGAGATGCCAGCTCCTTTCATTCAGTCAGTAGCTTCAAACATTTCTGGTATATGAAAAACATGTTTTTCAATGGCAAAAATCAATGAATATTGTAAATGCACAAACAGTAATATCTCCACATTGCACGGTGCAATTCTGAAATTTTTAGCTTTTTCCTGTTAATCCTAGCATGATAAAGAAGATTCAAAGAGAGTGAGATGCCAAGCTCCTTTCATTCAGTCAGTAGCTTCAAACATTTCTGGTATATGAAAAATATGTTTTTCAATGGCAAAAATCAATGAATATTGTAAATGCACAAACAGTAATATCTCCACATTGCAAGGTGCAATTCTGAAATTTTTTGCTTTTTCCTGCTAATCCTAGCATGATAAAGAAGATTCAAAGAGAGTGAGATGCCAGCTCCTTTCATTCAGTCAGTAGCTTCAAACATTTCTGGTATATGAAAAACATGTTTTTCAATGGCAAAAATCAATGCATATTGTAAATGCACAAACAGTAATATCTCCACATTGCACGGTGCAATTCTGAAATTTTTAGCTTTTTCCTGTTAATCCTAGCATGATAAAGAAGATTCAAAGAGAGTGAGATGCCAGCTCCTTTCATTCAGTCAGTAGCTTCAAACATTTCTGGTATATGAAAAACATGTTTTTCAATGGCAAAAATCAATGAATATTGTAAATGCACAAACAGTAATATCTCCACATTGCACGGTGCAATTCTGAAATTTTTTGCTTTTTCCTGCTAATCCTAGCATGATAAAGAAGATTCAAAGAGAGTGAGATGCCAGCTCCTTTCATTCAGTCAGTAGCTTCAAACATTTCTGGTATATGAAAAACATGTTTTTCAATGGCAAAAATCAATGAATATTGTAAATGCACAAACAGTAATATCTCCACATTGCAAGGTGCAATTCTGAAATTTTTTGCTTTTTCCTGCTAATCCTAGCATGATGAAGATTCAAAGAGAGTGAGATGCCAGCTCCTTTCATTCAGTCAGTAGCTTCAAACATTTCTGGTATATGAAAAACATGTTTTTCAATGGCAAAAATCAATGAATATTGTAAATGCACAAACAGTAATATCTCCACATTGCACGGTGCAATTCTGAAATTTTTAGCTTTTTCCTGTTAATCCTAGCATGATAAAGAAGATTCAAAGAGAGTGAGATGCCAGCTCCTTTCATTCAGTCAGTAGCTTCAAACATTTCTGGTATATGAAAAACATGTTTTTCAATGGCAAAAATCAATGAATATTGTAAATGCACAAACAGTAATATCTCCACATTGCAAGGTGCAATTCTGAAATTTTTTGCTTTTTCCTGTTAATCCTAGCATGATAAAGATTCAAAGAGAGTGAGATGCCAGCTCCTTTCATTCAGTCAGTAGCTTCAAACATTTCTGGTATATGAAAAACATGTTTTTCAATGGCAAAAATGAATGAATATTGTAAATGCACAAACAGTAATATCTCCACATTGCAAGGTGCAATTCTGAAATTTTTTGCTTTTTCCTGCTAATCCTAGCATGATAAAGAAGATTCAAAGAGAGTGAGATGCCAGCTCCTTTCATTCAGTCAGTAGCTTCAAACATTTCTGGTATATGAAAAACATGTTTTTCAATGGCAAAAATCAATGAATATTGTAAATGCACAAACAGTAATATCTCCACATTGCACGGTGCAATTCTGAAATTTTTAGCTTTTTCCTGTTAATCCTAGCATGATAAAGAAGATTCAAAGAGAGTGAGATGCCAGCTCCTTTCATTCAGTCAGTAGCTTCAAACATTTCTGGTATATGAAAAACATGTTTTTCAATGGCAAAAATCAATGAATATTGTAAATGCACAAACAGTAATATCTCCACATTGCAAGGTGCAATTCTGAAATTTTTTGCTTTTTCCTGCTAATCCTAGCATGATAAAGAAGATTCAAAGAGAGTGAGATGCCAGCTCCTTTCATTCAGTCAGTAGCTTCAAACATTTCTGGTATATGAAAAACATGTTTTTCAATGGCAAAACTCAATGAATATTGTAAATGCACAAACAGTAATATCTCCACATTGCACGGTGCAATTCTGAAATTTTTAGCTTTTTCCTGTTAATCCTAGCATGATAAAGAAGATTCAAAGAGAGTGAGATGCCAGCTCCTTTCATTCAGTCAGTAGCTTCAAACATTTCTGGTATATGAAAAACATGTTTTTCAATGGCAAAAATCAATGAATATTGTAAATGCACAAACAGTAATATCTCCACATTGCACGGTGCAATTCTGAAATTTTTAGCTTTTTCCTGTTAATCCTAGCATGATAAAGAAGATTCAAAGAGAGTGAGATGCCAGCTCCTTTCATTCAGTCAGTAGCTTCAAACATTTCTGGTATATGAAAAACATGTTTTTCAATGGCAAAAATCAATGAATATTGTAAATGCACAAACAGTAATATCTCCACATTGCACGGTGCAATTCTGAAATTTTTAGCTTTTTCCTGTTAATCCTAGCATGATAAAGAAGATTCAAAGAGAGTGAGATGCCAGCTCCTTTCATTCAGTCAGTAGCTTCAAACATTTCTGGTATATGAAAAACATGTTTTTCAATGGCAAAAATCAATGAATATTGTAAATGCACAAACAGTAATGTCTCCACATTGCAAGGTGCAATTCTGAAATTTTTAGCTTTTTCCTGTTAATCCTAGCATGATAAAGAAGATTCAAAGAGAGTGAGATGCCAGCTCCTTTCATTCAGTCAGTAGCTTCAAACATCTCTGGTATATGAAAAACATGTTTTTCAATGGCAAAAATCAATGAATATTGTAAATGCACAAACAGTAATATCTCCACATTGCAAGGTGCAATTCTGAAATTTTTTGCTTTTTCCTGCTAATCCTAGCATGATGAAGATTCAAAGAGAGTGAGATGCCAGCTCCTTTCATTCAGTCAGTAGCTTCAAACATTTCTGGTATATGAAAAACATGTTTTTCAATGGCAAAAATCAATGAATATTGTAAATGCACAAACAGTAATATCTCCACATTGCACGGTGCAATTCTGAAATTTTTAGCTTTTTCCTGTTAATCCTAGCATGATAAAGAAGATTCAAAGAGAGTGAGATGCCAGCTCCTTTCATTCAGTCAGTAGCTTCAAACATTTCTGGTATATGAAAAACATGTTTTTCAATGGCAAAAATCAATGAATATTGTAAATGCACAAACAGTAATATCTCCACATTGCACGGTGCAATTCTGAAATTTTTAGCTTTTTCCTGTTAATCCTAGCATGATAAAGAAGATTCAAAGAGAGTGAGATGCCAGCTCCTTTCATTCAGTCAGTAGCTTCAAACATTTCTGGACGTTTTTCAATGGCAAAAATCAATGAATATTGTAAATGCACAAACAGTAATATCTCCACATTGCAAGGTGCAATTCTGAAATTTTTTGCTTTTTCCTGTTAATCCTAGCATGATAAAGAAGATTCAAAGAGAGTGAGATGCCAGCTCCTTTCATTCAGTCAGTAGCTTCAAACATTTCTGGTATATGAAAAACATGTTTTTCAATGGCAAAAATCAATGAATATTGTAAATGCACAAACAGTAATATCTCCACATTGCAAGGTGCAATTCTGAAATTTTTTGCTTTTTCCTGCTAATCCTAGCATGATAAAGAAGATTCAAAGAGAGTGAGATGCCAGCTCCTTTCATTCAGTCAGTAGCTTCAAACATTTCTGGTATATGAAAAACATGTTTTTCAATGGCAAAAATCAATGAATATTGTAAATGCACAAACAGTAATATCTCCACATTGCACGGTGCAATTCTGAAATTTTTAGCTTTTTCCTGTTAATCCTAGCATGATAAAGAAGATTCAAAGAGAGTGAGATGCCAGCTCCTTTCATTCAGTCAGTAGCTTCAAACATTTCTGGTATATGAAAAACATGTTTTTCAATGGCAAAAATCAATGAATATTGTAAATGCACAAACAGTAATATCTCCACATTGCAAGGTGCAATTCTGAAATTTTTTGCTTTTTCCTGTTAATCCTAGCATGATAAAGAAGATTCAAAGAGAGTGAGATGCCAGCTCCTTTCATTCAGTCAGTAGCTTCAAACATTTCTGGTATATGAAAAACATGTTTTTCAATGGCAAAAATGAATGAATATTGTAAATGCACAAACAGTAATATCTCCACATTGCAAGGTGCAATTCTGAAATTTTTTGCTTTTTCCTGCTAATCCTAGCATGATAAAGAAGATTCAAAGAGAGTGAGATGCCAGCTCCTTTCATTCAGTCAGTAGCTTCAAACATTTCTGGTATATGAAAAACATGTTTTTCAATGGCAAAAATCAATGAATATTGTAAATGCACAAACAGTAATATCTCCACATTGCACGGTGCAATTCTGAAATTTTTAGCTTTTTCCTGTTAATCCTAGCATGATAAAGAAGATTCAAAGAGAGTGAGATGCCAGCTCCTTTCATTCAGTCAGTAGCTTCAAACATTTCTGGTATATGAAAAACATGTTTTTCAATGGCAAAAATCAATGAATATTGTAAATGCACAAACAGTAATATCTCCACATTGCAAGGTGCAATTCTGAAATTTTTTGCTTTTTCCTGCTAATCCTAGCATGATAAAGAAGATTCAAAGAGAGTGAGATGCCAGCTCCTTTCATTCAGTCAGTAGCTTCAAACATTTCTGGTATATGAAAAACATGTTTTTCAATGGCAAAAATCAATGAATATTGTAAATGCACAAACAGTAATATCTCCACATTGCACGGTGCAATTCTGAAATTTTTAGCTTTTTCCTGTTAATCCTAGCATGATAAAGAAGATTCAAAGAGAGTGAGATGCCAGCTCCTTTCATTCAGTCAGTAGCTTCAAACATTTCTGGTATATGAAAAACATGTTTTTCAATGGCAAAAATCAATGAATATTGTAAATGCACAAACAGTAATATCTCCACATTGCAAGGTGCAATTCTGAAATTTTTTGCTTTTTCCTGTTAATCCTAGCATGATAAAGAAGATTCAAAGAGAGTGAGATGCCAGCTCCTTTCATTCAGTCAGTAGCTTCAAACATTTCTGGTATATGAAAAACATGTTTTTCAATGGCAAAAATGAATGAATATTGTAAATGCACAAACAGTAATATCTCCACATTGCAAAGTGCAATTCTGAAATTTTTTGCTTTTTCCTGCTAATCCTAGCATGATAAAGAAGATTCAAAGAGAGTGAGATGCCAGCTCCTTTCATTCAGTCAGTAGCTTCAAACATTTCTGGTATATGAAAAACATGTTTTTCAATGGCAAAAATCAATGAATATTGTAAATGCACAAACAGTAATATCTCCACATTGCACGGTGCAATTCTGAAATTTTTAGCTTTTTCCTGTTAATCCTAGCATGATAAAGAAGATTCAAAGAGAGTGAGATGCCAGCTCCTTTCATTCAGTCAGTAGCTTCAAACATTTCTGGTATATGAAAAACATGTTTTTCAATGGCAAAAATCAATGAATATTGTAAATGCACAAACAGTAATATCTCCACATTGCACGGTGCAATTCTGAAATTTTTAGCTTTTTCCTGTTAATCCTAGCATGATAAAGAAGATTCAAAGAGAGTGAGATGCCAGCTCCTTTCATTCAGTCAGTAGCTTCAAACATTTCTGGTATATGAAAAACATGTTTTTCAATGGCAAAAATCAATGAATATTGTAAATGCACAAACAGTAATATCTCCACATTGCAAGGTGCAATTCTGAAATTTTTTGCTTTTTCCTGTTAATCCTAGCATGATAAAGAAGATTCAAAGAGAGTGAGATGCCAGCTCCTTTCATTCAGTCAGTAGCTTCAAACATTTCTGGTATATGAAAAACATGTTTTTCAATGGCAAAAATCAATGAATATTGTAAATGCACAAACAGTAATATCTCCACATTGCAAGGTGCAATTCTGAAATTTTTTGCTTTTTCCTGCTAATCCTAGCATGATGAAGATTCAAAGAGAGTGAGATGCCAGCTCCTTTCATTCAGTCAGTAGCTTCAAACATTTCTGGTATATGAAAAACATGTTTTTCAATGGCAAAAATCAATGAATATTGTAAATGCACAAACAGTAATATCTCCACATTGCAAGGTGCAATTCTGAAATTTTTAGCTTTTTCCTGTTAATCCTAGCATGATAAAGAAGATTCAAAGAGAGTGAGATGCCAGCTCCTTTCATTCAGTCAGTAGCTTCAAACATTTCTGGTATATGAAAAACATGTTTTTCAATGGCAAAAATCAATGAATATTGTAAATGCACAAACAGTAATATCTCCACATTGCAAGGTGCAATTCTGAAATTTTTTGCTTTTTCCTGTTAATCCTAGCATGATAAAGAAGATTCAAAGAGAGTGAGATGCCAGCTCCTTTCATTCAGTCAGTAGCTTCAAACATTTCTGGTATATGAAAAACATGTTTTTCAATGGCAAAAATCAATGAATATTGTAAATGCACAAACAGTAATATCTCCACATTGCACGGTGCAATTCTGAAATTTTTAGCTTTTTCCTGTTAATCCTAGCATGATAAAGAAGATTCAAAGAGAGTGAGATGCCAGCTCCTTTCATTCAGTCAGTAGCTTCAAACATTTCTGGTATATGAAAAACATGTTTTTCAATGGCAAAAATCAATGAATATTGTAAATGCACAAACAGTAATATCTCCACATTGCAAGGTGCAATTCTGAAATTTTTTGCTTTTTCCTGTTAATCCTAGCATGATAAAGAAGATTCAAAGAGAGTGAGATGCCAGCTCCTTTCATTCAGTCAGTAGCTTCAAACATTTCTGGTATATGAAAAACATGTTTTTCAATGGCAAAAATCAATGAATATTGTAAATGCACAAACAGTAATATCTCCACATTGCAAGGTGCAATTCTGAAATTTTTAGCTTTTTCCTGCTAATCCTAGCATGATAAAGAAGATTCAAAGAGAGTGAGATGCCAGCTCCTTTCATTCAGTCAGTAGCTTCAAACATTTCTGGTATATGAAAAACATGTTTTTCAATGGCAAAAATCAATGAATATTGTAAATGCACAAACAGTAATATCTCCACATTGCACGGTGCAATTCTGAAATTTTTAGCTTTTTCCTGTTAATCCTAGCATGATAAAGAAGATTCAAAGAGAGTGAGATGCCAGCTCCTTTCATTCAGTCAGTAGCTTCAAACATTTCTGGTATATGAAAAACATGTTTTTCAATGGCAAAAATCAATGAATGTTGTAAATGCACAAACAGTAATATCTCCACATTGCAAGGTGCAATTCTGAAATTTTTTGCTTTTTCCTGCTAATCCTAGCATGATAAAGAAGATTCAAAGAGAGTGAGATGCCAGCTCCTTTCATTCAGTCAGTAGCTTCAAACATTTCTGGTATATGAAAAACATGTTTTTCAATGGCAAAAATCAATGAATATTGTAAATGCACAAACAGTAATATCTCCACATTGCAAGGTGCAATTCTGAAATTTTTTGCTTTTTCCTGCTAATCCTAGCATGATAAAGAAGATTCAGAGTGAGATGCCAGCTCCTTTCATTCAGTCAGTAGCTTCAAACATTTCTGGTATATGAAAAACATGTTTTTCAATGGCAAAAATCAATGAATATTGTAAATGCACAAACAGTAATATCTCCACATTGCACGGTGCAATTCTGAAATTTTTAGCTTTTTCCTGTTAATCCTAGCATGATAAAGAAGATTCAAAGAGAGTGAGATGCCAGCTCCTTTCATTCAGTCAGTAGCTTCAAACATTTCTGGTATATGAAAAACATGTTTTTCAATGGCAAAAATCAATGAATGTTGTAAATGCACAAACAGTAATATCTCCACATTGCAAGGTGCAATTCTGAAATTTTTTGCTTTTTCCTGCTAATCCTAGCATGATAAAGAAGATTCAAAGAGAGTGAGATGCCAGCTCCTTTCATTCAGTCAGTAGCTTCAAACATTTCTGGTATATGAAAAACATGTTTTTCAATGGCAAAAATCAATGAATATTGTAAATGCACAAACAGTAATATCTCCACATTGCACGGTGCAATTCTGAAATTTTTAGCTTTTTCCTGTTAATCCTAGCATGATAAAGAAGATTCAAAGAGAGTGAGATGCCAGCTCATTTCATTCAGTCAGTAGCTTCAAACATTTCTGGACGTTTTTCAATGGCAAAAATCAATGAATATTGTAAATGCACAAACAGTAATATCTCCACATTGCAAGGTGCAATTCTGAAATTTTTTGCTTTTTCCTGTTAATCCTAGCATGATAAAGAAGATTCAAAGAGAGTGAGATGCCAGCTCCTTTCATTCAGTCAGTAGCTTCAAACATTTCTGGTATATGAAAAACATGTTTTTCAATGGCAAAAATCAATGAATATTGTAAATGCACGAACAGTAATATCTCCACATTGCACGGTGCAATTCTGAAATTTTTAGCTTTTTCCTGTTAATCCTAGCATGATAAAGAAGATTCAAAGAGAGTGAGATGCCAGCTCCTTTCATTCAGTCAGTAGCTTCAAACATTTCTGGTATATGAAAAACATGTTTTTCAATGGCAAAAATCAATGAATATTGTAAATGCACAAACAGTAATATCTCCACATTGCAAGGTGCAATTCTGAAATTTTTTGCTTTTTCCTGTTAATCCTAGCATGATAAAGAAGATTCAAAGAGAGTGAGATGCCAGCTCCTTTCATTCAGTCAGTAGCTTCAAACATTTCTGGTATATGAAAAACATGTTTTTCAATGGCAAAAATCAATGAATATTGTAAATGCACAAACAGTAATATCTCCACATTGCAAGGTGCAATTCTGAAATTTTTTGCTTTTTCCTGCTAATCCTAGCATGATGAAGATTCAAAGAGAGTGAGATGCCAGCTCCTTTCATTCAGTCAGTAGCTTCAAACATTTCTGGTATATGAAAAACATGTTTTTCAATGGCAAAAATCAATGAATATTGTAAATGCACAAACAGTAATATCTCCACATTGCAAGGTGCAATTCTGAAATTTTTAGCTTTTTCCTGTTAATCCTAGCATGATAAAGAAGATTCAAAGAGAGTGAGATGCCAGCTCCTTTCATTCAGTCAGTAGCTTCAAACATTTCTGGTATATGAAAAACATGTTTTTCAATGGCAAAAATCAATGAATGTTGTAAATGCACAAACAGTAATATCTCCACATTGCAAGGTGCAATTCTGAAATTTTTTGCTTTTTCCTGCTAATCCTAGCATGATAAAGAAGATTCAAAGAGAGTGAGATGCCAGCTCCTTTCATTCAGTCAGTAGCTTCAAACATTTCTGGTATATGAAAAACATGTTTTTCAATGGCAAAAATCAATGAATATTGTAAATGCACAAACAGTAATATCTCCACATTGCAAGGTGCAATTCTGAAATTTTTTGCTTTTTCCTGCTAATCCTAGCATGATAAAGAAGATTCAGAGTGAGATGCCAGCTCCTTTCATTCAGTCAGTAGCTTCAAACATTTCTGGTATATGAAAAACATGTTTTTCAATGGCAAAAATCAATGAATATTGTAAATGCACAAACAGTAATATCTCCACATTGCACGGTGCAATTCTGAAATTTTTAGCTTTTTCCTGTTAATCCTAGCATGATAAAGAAGATTCAAAGAGAGTGAGATGCCAGCTCCTTTCATTCAGTCAGTAGCTTCAAACATTTCTGGTATATGAAAAACATGTTTTTCAATGGCAAAAATCAATGAATGTTGTAAATGCACAAACAGTAATATCTCCACATTGCAAGGTGCAATTCTGAAATTTTTTGCTTTTTCCTGCTAATCCTAGCATGATAAAGAAGATTCAAAGAGAGTGAGATGCCAGCTCCTTTCATTCAGTCAGTAGCTTCAAACATTTCTGGTATATGAAAAACATGTTTTTCAATGGCAAAAATCAATGAATATTGTAAATGCACAAACAGTAATATCTCCACATTGCACGGTGCAATTCTGAAATTTTTAGCTTTTTCCTGTTAATCCTAGCATGATAAAGAAGATTCAAAGAGAGTGAGATGCCAGCTCATTTCATTCAGTCAGTAGCTTCAAACATTTCTGGACGTTTTTCAATGGCAAAAATCAATGAATATTGTAAATGCACAAACAGTAATATCTCCACATTGCAAGGTGCAATTCTGAAATTTTTTGCTTTTTCCTGTTAATCCTAGCATGATAAAGAAGATTCAAAGAGAGTGAGATGCCAGCTCCTTTCATTCAGTCAGTAGCTTCAAACATTTCTGGTATATGAAAAACATGTTTTTCAATGGCAAAAATCAATGAATATTGTAAATGCACGAACAGTAATATCTCCACATTGCACGGTGCAATTCTGAAATTTTTAGCTTTTTCCTGTTAATCCTAGCATGATAAAGAAGATTCAAAGAGAGTGAGATGCCAGCTCCTTTCATTCAGTCAGTAGCTTCAAACATTTCTGGTATATGAAAAACATGTTTTTCAATGGCAAAAATCAATGAATATTGTAAATGCACAAACAGTAATATCTCCACATTGCAAGGTGCAATTCTGAAATTTTTTGCTTTTTCCTGCTAATCCTAGCATGATGAAGATTCAAAGAGAGTGAGATGCCAGCTCCTTTCATTCAGTCAGTAGCTTCAAACATTTCTGGTATATGAAAAACATGTTTTTCAATGGCAAAAATCAATGAATATTGTAAATGCACAAACAGTAATATCTCCACATTGCAAGGTGCAATTCTGAAATTTTTTGCTTTTTCCTGCTAATCCTAGCATGATAAAGAAGATTCAAAGAGAGTGAGATGCCAGCTCCTTTCATTCAGTCAGTAGCTTCAAACATTTCTGGTATATGAAAAACATGTTTTTCAATGGCAAAAATCAATGAATATTGTAAATGCACAAACAGTAATATCTCCACATTGCACGGTGCAATTCTGAAATTTTTAGCTTTTTCCTGTTAATCCTAGCATGATAAAGAAGATTCAAAGAGAGTGAGATGCCAGCTCATTTCATTCAGTCAGTAGCTTCAAACATTTCTGGACGTTTTTCAATGGCAAAAATCAATGAATATTGTAAATGCACAAACAGTAATATCTCCACATTGCAAGGTGCAATTCTGAAATTTTTTGCTTTTTCCTGTTAATCCTAGCATGATAAAGAAGATTCAAAGAGAGTGAGATGCCAGCTCCTTTCATTCAGTCAGTAGCTTCAAACATTTCTGGTATATGAAAAACATGTTTTTCAATGGCAAAAATCAATGAATATTGTAAATGCACGAACAGTAATATCTCCACATTGCACGGTGCAATTCTGAAATTTTTAGCTTTTTCCTGTTAATCCTAGCATGATAAAGAAGATTCAAAGAGAGTGAGATGCCAGCTCCTTTCATTCAGTCAGTAGCTTCAAACATTTCTGGTATATGAAAAACATGTTTTTCAATGGCAAAAATCAATGAATATTGTAAATGCACAAACAGTAATATCTCCACATTGCAAGGTGCAATTCTGAAATTTTTTGCTTTTTCCTGCTAATCCTAGCATGATGAAGATTCAAAGAGAGTGAGATGCCAGCTCCTTTCATTCAGTCAGTAGCTTCAAACATTTCTGGTATATGAAAAACATGTTTTTCAATGGCAAAAATCAATGAATATTGTAAATGCACAAACAGTAATATCTCCACATTGCAAGGTGCAATTCTGAAATTTTTAGCTTTTTCCTGTTAATCCTAGCATGATAAAGAAGATTCAAAGAGAGTGAGATGCCAGCTCCTTTCATTCAGTCAGTAGCTTCAAACATTTCTGGTATATGAAAAACATGTTTTTCAATGGCAAAAATCAATGAATATTGTAAATGCACAAACAGTAATATCTCCACATTGCAAGGTGCAATTCTGAAATTTTTTGCTTTTTCCTGTTAATCCTAGCATGATAAAGAAGATTCAAAGAGAGTGAGATGCCAGCTCCTTTCATTCAGTCAGTAGCTTCAAACATTTCTGGTATATGAAAAACATGTTTTTCAATGGCAAAAATCAATGAATATTGTAAATGCACAAACAGTAATATCTCCACATTGCAAGGTGCAATTCTGAAATTTTTTGCTTTTTCCTGTTAATCCTAGCATGATAAAGAAGATTCAAAGAGAGTGAGATGCCAGCTCCTTTCATTCAGTCAGTAGCTTCAAACATTTCTGGTATATGAAAAACATGTTTTTCAATGGCAAAAATCAATGAATATTGTAAATGCACAAACAGTAATATCTCCACATTGCAAGGTGCAATTCTGAAATTTTTTGCTTTTTCCTGCTAATCCTAGCATGATAAAGAAGATTCAAAGAGAGTGAGATGCCAGCTCCTTTCATTCAGTCAGTAGCTTCAAACATTTCTGGTATATGAAAAACATGTTTTTCAATGGCAAAAATCAATGAATATTGTAAATGCACAAACAGTAATATCTCCACATTGCACGGTGCAATTCTGAAATTTTTAGCTTTTTCCTGTTAATCCTAGCATGATAAAGAAGATTCAAAGAGAGTGAGATGCCAGCTCCTTTCATTCAGTCAGTAGCTTCAAACATTTCTGGTATATGAAAAACATGTTTTTCAATGGCAAAAATCAATGAATATTGTAAATGCACAAACAGTAATATCTCCACATTGCAAGGTGCAATTCTGAAATTTTTTGCTTTTTCCTGCTAATCCTAGCATGATAAAGAAGATTCAAAGAGAGTGAGATGCCAGCTCCTTTCATTCAGTCAGTAGCTTCAAACATTTCTGGTATATGAAAAACATGTTTTTCAATGGCAAAAATCAATGAATATTGTAAATGCACAAACAGTAATATCTCCACATTGCAAGGTGCAATTCTGAAATTTTTTGCTTTTTCCTGCTAATCCTAGCATGATAAAGAAGATTCAGAGTGAGATGCCAGCTCCTTTCATTCAGTCAGTAGCTTCAAACATTTCTGGTATATGAAAAACATGTTTTTCAATGGCAAAAATCAATGAATATTGTAAATGCACAAACAGTAATATCTCCACATTGCACGGTGCAATTCTGAAATTTTTAGCTTTTTCCTGTTAATCCTAGCATGATAAAGAAGATTCAAAGAGAGTGAGATGCCAGCTCCTTTCATTCAGTCAGTAGCTTCAAACATTTCTGGTATATGAAAAACATGTTTTTCAATGGCAAAAATCAATGAATGTTGTAAATGCACAAACAGTAATATCTCCACATTGCAAGGTGCAATTCTGAAATTTTTTGCTTTTTCCTGCTAATCCTAGCATGATAAAGAAGATTCAAAGAGAGTGAGATGCCAGCTCCTTTCATTCAGTCAGTAGCTTCAAACATTTCTGGTATATGAAAAACATGTTTTTCAATGGCAAAAATCAATGAATATTGTAAATGCACAAACAGTAATATCTCCACATTGCACGGTGCAATTCTGAAATTTTTAGCTTTTTCCTGTTAATCCTAGCATGATAAAGAAGATTCAAAGAGAGTGAGATGCCAGCTCATTTCATTCAGTCAGTAGCTTCAAACATTTCTGGACGTTTTTCAATGGCAAAAATCAATGAATATTGTAAATGCACAAACAGTAATATCTCCACATTGCAAGGTGCAATTCTGAAATTTTTTGCTTTTTCCTGTTAATCCTAGCATGATAAAGAAGATTCAAAGAGAGTGAGATGCCAGCTTCTTTCATTCAGTCAGTAGCTTCAAACATTTCTGGTATATGAAAAACATGTTTTTCAATGGCAAAAATCAATGAATATTGTAAATGCACAAACAGTAATATCTCCACATTGCAAGGTGCAATTCGGAAATTTTTTGCTTTTTCCTGCTAATCCTAGCATGATAAAGAAGATTCAAAGAGAGTGAGATGCCAGCTCCTTTCATTCAGTCAGTAGCTTCAAACATTTCTGGTATATGAAAAACATGTTTTTCAATGGCAAAAATCAATGAATATTGTAAATTCACAAACAGTAATATCTCCACATTGCACGGTGCAATTCTGAAATTTTTAGCTTTTTCCTGTTAATCCTAGCATGATAAAGAAGATTCAAAGAGAGTGAGATGCCAGCTCCTTTCATTCAGTCAGTAGCTTCAAACATTTCTGGTATATGAAAAATATGTTTTTCAATGGCAAAAATCAATGAATATTGTAAATGCACAAACAGTAATATCTCCACATTGCAAGGTGCAATTCTGAAATTTTTTGCTTTTTCCTGCTAATCCTAGCATGATAAAGAAGATTCAAAGAGAGTGAGATGCCAGCTCCTTTCATTCAGTCAGTAGCTTCAAACATTTCTGGTATATGAAAAACATGTTTTTCAATGGCAAAAATCAATGCATATTGTAAATGCACAAACAGTAATATCTCCACATTGCACGGTGCAATTCTGAAATTTTTAGCTTTTTCCTGTTAATCCTAGCATGATAAAGAAGATTCAAAGAGAGTGAGATGCCAGCTCCTTTCATTCAGTCAGTAGCTTCAAACATTTCTGGTATATGAAAAACATGTTTTTCAATGGCAAAAATCAATGAATATTGTAAATGCACAAACAGTAATATCTCCACATTGCAAGGTGCAATTCTGAAATTTTTTGCTTTTTCCTGTTAATCCTAGCATGATAAAGAAGATTCAAAGAGAGTGAGATGCCAGCTCCTTTCATTCAGTCAGTAGCTTCAAACATTTCTGGTATATGAAAAACATGTTTTTCAATGGCAAAAATGAATGAATATTGTAAATGCACAAACAGTAATATCTCCACATTGCAAGGTGCAATTCTGAAATTTTTTGCTTTTTCCTGCTAATCCTAGCATGATAAAGAAGATTCAAAGAGAGTGAGATGCCAGCTCCTTTCATTCAGTCAGTAGCTTCAAACATTTCTGGTATATGAAAAACATGTTTTTCAATGGCAAAAATCAATGAATATTGTAAATGCACAAACAGTAATATCTCCACATTGCACGGTGCAATTCTGAAATTTTTAGCTTTTTCCTGTTAATCCTAGCATGATAAAGAAGATTCAAAGAGAGTGAGATGCCAGCTCCTTTCATTCAGTCAGTAGCTTCAAACATTTCTGGTTTATGAAAAACATGTTTTTCAATGGCAAAAATCAATGAATATTGTAAATGCACAAACAGTAATATCTCCACATTGCAAGGTGCAATTCTGAAATTTTTTGCTTTTTCCTGCTAATCCTAGCATGATAAAGAAGATTCAAAGAGAGTGAGATGCCAGCTCCTTTCATTCAGTCAGTAGCTTCAAACATTTCTGGTATATGAAAAACATGTTTTTCAATGGCAAAAATCAATGAATATTGTAAATGCACAAACAGTAATATCTCCACATTGCACGGTGCAATTCTGAAATTTTTAGCTTTTTCCTGTTAATCCTAGCATGATAAAGAAGATTCAAAGAGAGTGAGATGCCAGCTCCTTTCATTCAGTCAGTAGCTTCAAACATTTCTGGTATATGAAAAACATGTTTTTCAATGGCAAAAATCAATGAATATTGTAAATGCACAAACAGTAATATCTCCACATTGCAAGGTGCAATTCTGAAATTTTTTGCTTTTTCCTGTTAATCCTAGCATGATAAAGAAGATTCAAAGAGAGTGAGATGCCAGCTCCTTTCATTCAGTCAGTAGCTTCAAACATTTCTGGTATATGAAAAACATGTTTTTCAATGGCAAAAATCAATGAATATTGTAAATGCACAAACAGTAATATCTCCACATTGCAAGGTGCAATTCTGAAATTTTTTGCTTTTTCCTGCTAATCCTAGCATGATGAAGATTCAAAGAGAGTGAGATGCCAGCTCCTTTCATTCAGTCAGTAGCTTCAAACATTTCTGGTATATGAAAAACATGTTTTTCAATGGCAAAAATCAATGAATATTGTAAATGCACAAACAGTAATATCTCCACATTGCACGGTGCAATTCTGAAATTTTTAGCTTTTTCCTGTTAATCCTAGCATGATAAAGAAGATTCAAAGAGAGTGAGATGCCAGCTCCTTTCATTCAGTCAGTAGCTTCAAACATTTCTGGTATATGAAAAACATGTTTTTCAATGGCAAAAATCAATGAATATTGTAAATGCACAAACAGTAATATCTCCACATTGCAAGGTGCAATTCTGAAATTTTTTGCTTTTTCCTGTTAATCCTAGCATGATAAAGAAGATTCAAAGAGAGTGAGATGCCAGCTCCTTTCATTCAGTCAGTAGCTTCAAACATTTCTGGTATATGAAAAACATGTTTTTCAATGGCAAAAATCAATGAATATTGTAAATGCACAAACAGTAATATCTCCACATTGCACGGTGCAATTCTGAAATTTTTAGCTTTTTCCTGTTAATCCTAGCATGATAAAGAAGATTCAAAGAGAGTGAGATGCCAGCTCCTTTCATTCAGTCAGTAGCTTCAAACATTTCTGGTATATGAAAAACATGTTTTTCAATGGCAAAAATCAATGAATATTGTAAATGCACAAACAGTAATATCTCCACATTGCAAGGTGCAATTCTGAAATTTTTTGCTTTTTCCTGTTAATCCTAGCATGATAAAGAAGATTCAAAGAGAGTGAGATGCCAGCTCCTTTCATTCAGTCAGTAGCTTCAAACATTTCTGGTATATGAAAAACATGTTTTTCAATGGCAAAAATCAATGAATATTGTAAATGCACAAACAGTAATATCTCCACATTGCAAGGTGCAATTCTGAAATTTTTTGCTTTTTCCTGCTAATCCTAGCATGATAAAGAAGATTCAAAGAGAGTGAGATGCCAGCTCCTTTCATTCAGTCAGTAGCTTCAAACATTTCTGGTATATGAAAAACATGTTTTTCAATGGCAAAAATCAATGAATATTGTAAATGCACAAACAGTAATATCTCCACATTGCACGGTGCAATTCTGAAATTTTTAGCTTTTTCCTGTTAATCCTAGCATGATAAAGAAGATTCAAAGAGAGTGAGATGCCAGCTCCTTTCATTCAGTCAGTAGCTTCAAACATTTCTGGTATATGAAAAACATGTTTTTCAATGGCAAAAATCAATGAATATTGTAAATGCACAAACAGTAATATCTCCACATTGCAAGGTGCAATTCTGAAATTTTTTGCTTTTTCCTGCTAATCCTAGCATGATAAAGAAGATTCAAAGAGAGTGAGATGCCAGCTCCTTTCATTCAGTCAGTAGCTTCAAACATTTCTGGTATATGAAAAACATGTTTTTCAATGGCAAAAATCAATGAATATTGTAAATGCACAAACAGTAATATCTCCACATTGCAAGGTGCAATTCTGAAATTTTTTGCTTTTTCCTGCTAATCCTAGCATGATAAAGAAGATTCAAAGAGAGTGAGATGCCAGCTCCTTTCATTCAGTCAGTAGCTTCAAACATTTCTGGTATATGAAAAACATGTTTTTCAATGGCAAAAATCAATGAATATTGTAAATGCACAAACAGTAATATCTCCACATTGCACGGTGCAATTCTGAAATTTTTAGCTTTTTCCTGTTAATCCTAGCATGATAAAGAAGATTCAAAGAGAGTGAGATGCCAGCTCCTTTCATTCAGTCAGTAGCTTCAAACATTTCTGGTATATGAAAAACATGTTTTTCAATGGCAAAAATCAATGAATGTTGTAAATGCACAAACAGTTATATCTCCACATTGCAAGGTGCAATTCTGAAATTTTTTGCTTTTTCCTGCTAATCCTAGCATGATAAAGAAGATTCAAAGAGAGTGAGATGCCAGCTCCTTTCATTCAGTCAGTAGCTTCAAACATTTCTGGTATATGAAAAACATGTTTTTCAATGGCAAAAATCAATGAATATTGTAAATGCACAAACAGTAAAATCTCCACATTGCACGGTGCAATTCTGAAATTTTTAGCTTTTTCCTGTTAATCCTAGCATGATAAAGAAGATTCAAAGAGAGTGAGATGCCAGCTCATTTCATTCAGTCAGTAGCTTCAAACATTTCTGGACGTTTTTCAATGGCAAAAATCAATGAATATTGTAAATGCACAAACAGTAATATCTCCACATTGCAAGGTGCAATTCTGAAATTTTTTGCTTTTTCCTGTTAATCCTAGCATGATAAAGAAGATTCAAAGAGAGTGAGATGCCAGCTTCTTTCATTCAGTCAGTAGCTTCAAACATTTCTGGTATATGAAAAACATGTTTTTCAATGGCAAAAATCAATGAATATTGTAAATGCACAAACAGTAATATCTCCACATTGCACGGTGCAATTCTGAAATTTTTAGCTTTTTCCTGTTAATCCTAGCATGATAAAGAAGATTCAAAGAGAGTGAGATGCCAGCTCCTTTCATTCAGTCAGTAGCTTCAAACATTTCTGGTATATGAAAAACATGTTTTTCAATGGCAAAAATCAATGAATATTGTAAATGCACAAACAGTAATATCTCCACATTGCAAGGTGCAATTCTGAAATTTTTTGCTTTTTCCTGTTAATCCTAGCATGATAAAGAAGATTCAAAGAGAGTGAGATGCCAGCTCCTTTCATTCAGTCAGTAGCTTCAAACATTTCTGGTATATGAAAAACATGTTTTTCAATGGCAAAAATCAATGAATATTGTAAATGCACAAACAGTAATATCTCCACATTGCAAGGTGCAATTCTGAAATTTTTTGCTTTTTCCTGCTAATCCTAGCATGATGAAGATTCAAAGAGAGTGAGATGCCAGCTCCTTTCATTCAGTCAGTAGCTTCAAACATTTCTGGTATATGAAAAACATGTTTTTCAATGGCAAAAATCAATGAATATTGTAAATGCACAAACAGTAATATCTCCACATTGCACGGTGCAATTCTGAAATTTTTAGCTTTTTCCTGTTAATCCTAGCATGATAAAGAAGATTCAAAGAGAGTGAGATGCCAGCTCCTTTCATTCAGTCAGTAGCTTCAAACATTTCTGGTATATGAAAAACATGTTTTTCAATGGCAAAAATCAATGAATATTGTAAATGCACAAACAGTAATATCTCCACATTGCAAGGTGCAATTCTGAAATTTTTTGCTTTTTCCTGTTAATCCTAGCATGATAAAGAAGATTCAAAGAGAGTGAGATGCCAGCTCCTTTCATTCAGTCAGTAGCTTCAAACATTTCTGGTATATGAAAAACATGTTTTTCAATGGCAAAAATCAATGAATATTGTAAATGCACAAACAGTAATATCTCCACATTGCACGGTGCAATTCTGAAATTTTTAGCTTTTTCCTGTTAATCCTAGCATGATAAAGAAGATTCAAAGAGAGTGAGATGCCAGCTCCTTTCATTCAGTCAGTAGCTTCAAACATTTCTGGTATATGAAAAACATGTTTTTCAATGGCAAAAATCAATGAATATTGTAAATGCACAAACAGTAATATCTCCACATTGCAAGGTGCAATTCTGAAATTTTTTGCTTTTTCCTGTTAATCCTAGCATGATAAAGAAGATTCAAAGAGAGTGAGATGCCAGCTCCTTTCATTCAGTCAGTAGCTTCAAACATTTCTGGTATATGAAAAACATGTTTTTCAATGGCAAAAATCAATGAATATTGTAAATGCACAAACAGTAATATCTCCACATTGCAAGGTGCAATTCTGAAATTTTTTGCTTTTTCCTGCTAATCCTAGCATGATAAAGAAGATTCAAAGAGAGTGAGATGCCAGCTCCTTTCATTCAGTCAGTAGCTTCAAACATTTCTGGTATATGAAAAACATGTTTTTCAATGGCAAAAATCAATGAATATTGTAAATGCACAAACAGTAATATCTCCACATTGCACGGTGCAATTCTGAAATTTTTAGCTTTTTCCTGTTAATCCTAGCATGATAAAGAAGATTCAAAGAGAGTGAGATGCCAGCTCCTTTCATTCAGTCAGTAGCTTCAAACATTTCTGGTATATGAAAAACATGTTTTTCAATGGCAAAAATCAATGAATATTGTAAATGCACAAACAGTAATATCTCCACATTGCAAGGTGCAATTCTGAAATTTTTTGCTTTTTCCTGCTAATCCTAGCATGATAAAGAAGATTCAAAGAGAGTGAGATGCCAGCTCCTTTCATTCAGTCAGTAGCTTCAAACATTTCTGGTATATGAAAAACATGTTTTTCAATGGCAAAAATCAATGAATATTGTAAATGCACAAACAGTAATATCTCCACATTGCAAGGTGCAATTCTGAAATTTTTTGCTTTTTCCTGCTAATCCTAGCATGATAAAGAAGATTCAAAGAGAGTGAGATGCCAGCTCCTTTCATTCAGTCAGTAGCTTCAAACATTTCTGGTATATGAAAAACATGTTTTTCAATGGCAAAAATCAATGAATATTGTAAATGCACAAACAGTAATATCTCCACATTGCACGGTGCAATTCTGAAATTTTTAGCTTTTTCCTGTTAATCCTAGCATGATAAAGAAGATTCAAAGAGAGTGAGATGCCAGCTCCTTTCATTCAGTCAGTAGCTTCAAACATTTCTGGTATATGAAAAACATGTTTTTCAATGGCAAAAATCAATGAATGTTGTAAATGCACGAACAGTTATATCTCCACATTGCAAGGTGCAATTCTGAAATTTTTTGCTTTTTCCTGCTAATCCTAGCATGATAAAGAAGATTCAAAGAGAGTGAGATGCCAGCTCCTTTCATTCAGTCAGTAGCTTCAAACATTTCTGGTATATGAAAAACATGTTTTTCAATGGCAAAAATCAATGAATATTGTAAATGCACAAACAGTAATATCTCCACATTGCACGGTGCAATTCTGAAATTTTTAGCTTTTTCCTGTTAATCCTAGCATGATAAAGAAGATTCAAAGAGAGTGAGATGCCAGCTCATTTCATTCAGTCAGTAGCTTCAAACATTTCTGGACGTTTTTCAATGGCAAAAATCAATGAATATTGTAAATGCACAAACAGTAATATCTCCACATTGCAAGGTGCAATTCTGAAATTTTTTGCTTTTTCCTGTTAATCCTAGCATGATAAAGAAGATTCAAAGAGAGTGAGATGCCAGCTTCTTTCATTCAGTCAGTAGCTTCAAACATTTCTGGTATATGAAAAACATGTTTTTCAATGGCAAAAATCAATGAATATTGTAAATGCACAAACAGTAATATCTCCACATTGCAAGGTGCAATTCTGAAATTTTTTGCTTTTTCCTGCTAATCCTAGCATGATAAAGAAGATTCAAAGAGAGTGAGATGCCAGCTCCTTTCATTCAGTCAGTAGCTTCAAACATTTCTGGTATATGAAAAACATGTTTTTCAATGGCAAAAATCAATGAATATTGTAAATGCACAAACAGTAATATCTCCACATTGCACGGTGCAATTCTGAAATTTTTAGCTTTTTCCTGTTAATCCTAGCATGATAAAGAAGATTCAAAGAGAGTGAGATGCCAGCTCCTTTCATTCAGTCAGTAGCTTCAAACATTTCTGGTATATGAAAAATATGTTTTTCAATGGCAAAAATCAATGAATATTGTAAATGCACAAACAGTAATATCTCCACATTGCAAGGTGCAATTCTGAAATTTTTTGCTTTTTCCTGCTAATCCTAGCATGATAAAGAAGATTCAAAGAGAGTGAGATGCCAGCTCCTTTCATTCAGTCAGTAGCTTCAAACATTTCTGGTATATGAAAAACATGTTTTTCAATGGCAAAAATCAATGCATATTGTAAATGCACAAACAGTAATATCTCCACATTGCACGGTGCAATTCTGAAATTTTTAGCTTTTTCCTGTTAATCCTAGCATGATAAAGAAGATTCAAAGAGAGTGAGATGCCAGCTCCTTTCATTCAGTCAGTAGCTTCAAACATTTCTGGTATATGAAAAACATGTTTTTCAATGGCAAAAATCAATGAATATTGTAAATGCACAAACAGTAATATCTCCACATTGCAAGGTGCAATTCTGAAATTTTTTGCTTTTTCCTGTTAATCCTAGCATGATAAAGAAGATTCAAAGAGAGTGAGATGCCAGCTCCTTTCATTCAGTCAGTAGCTTCAAACATTTCTGGTATATGAAAAACATGTTTTTCAATGGCAAAAATCAATGAATATTGTAAATGCACAAACAGTAATATCTCCACATTGCAAGGTGCAATTCTGAAATTTTTTGCTTTTTCCTGCTAATCCTAGCATGATAAAGAAGATTCAAAGAGAGTGAGATGCCAGCTCCTTTCATTCAGTCAGTAGCTTCAAACATTTCTGGTATATGAAAAACATGTTTTTCAATGGCAAAAATCAATGAATATTGTAAATGCACAAACAGTAATATCTCCACATTGCACGGTGCAATTCTGAAATTTTTAGCTTTTTCCTGTTAATCCTAGCATGATAAAGAAGATTCAAAGAGAGTGAGATGCCAGCTCCTTTCATTCAGTCAGTAGCTTCAAACATTTCTGGTATATGAAAAACATGTTTTTCAATGGCAAAAATCAATGAATATTGTAAATGCACAAACAGTAATATCTCCACATTGCAAGGTGCAATTCTGAAATTTTTAGCTTTTTCCTGTTAATCCTAGCATGATAAAGAAGATTCAAAGAGAGTGAGATGCCAGCTCCTTTCATTCAGTCAGTAGCTTCAAACATTTCTGGTATATGAAAAACATGTTTTTCAATGGCAAAAATCAATGAATATTGTAAATGCACAAACAGTAATATCTCCACATTGCAAGGTGCAATTCTGAAATTTTTTGCTTTTTCCTGCTAATCCTAGCATGATAAAGAAGATTCAAAGAGAGTGAGATGCCAGCTCCTTTCATTCAGTCAGTAGCTTCAAACATTTCTGGTATATGAAAAACATGTTTTTCAATGGCAAAAATCAATGAATATTGTAAATGCACAAACAGTAATATCTCCACATTGCACGGTGCAATTCTGAAATTTTTAGCTTTTTCCTGTTAATCCTAGCATGATAAAGAAGATTCAAAGAGAGTGAGATGCCAGCTCCTTTCATTCAGTCAGTAGCTTCAAACATTTCTGGTATATGAAAAACATGTTTTTCAATGGCAAAAATCAATGAATATTGTAAATGCACAAACAGTAATATCTCCACATTGCAGGGTGCAATTCTGAAATTTTTTGCTTTTTCCTGCTAATCCTAGCATGATAAAGAAGATTCAAAGAGAGTGAGATGCCAGCTCCTTTCATTCAGTCAGTAGCTTCAAACATTTCTGGTATATGAAAAACATGTTTTTCAATGGCAAAAATCAATGAATATTGTAAATGCACAAACAGTAATATCTCCACATTGCACGGTGCAATTCTGAAATTTTTAGCTTTTTCCTGTTAATCCTAGCATGATAAAGAAGATTCAAAGAGAGTGAGATGCCAGCTCCTTTCATTCAGTCAGTAGCTTCAAACATTTCTGGTATATGAAAAACATGTTTTTCAATGGCAAAAATCAATGAATATTGTAAATGCACAAACAGTAATGTCTCCACATTGCAAGGTGCAATTCTGAAATTTTTTGCTTTTTCCTGTTAATCCTAGCATGATAAAGAAGATTCAAAGAGAGTGAGATGCCAGCTCCTTTCATTCAGTCAGTAGCTTCAAACATTTCTGGTATATGAAAAACATGTTTTTCAATGGCAAAAATCAATGAATATTGTAAATGCACAAACAGTAATATCTCCACATTGCAAGGTGCAATTCTGAAATTTTTTGCTTTTTCCTGCTAATCCTAGCATGATGAAGATTCAAAGAGAGTGAGATGCCAGCTCCTTTCATTCAGTCAGTAGCTTCAAACATTTCTGGTATATGAAAAACATGTTTTTCAATGGCAAAAATCAATGAATATTGTAAATGCACAAACAGTAATATCTCCACATTGCACGGTGCAATTCTGAAATTTTTAGCTTTTTCCTGTTAATCCTAGCATGATAAAGAAGATTCAAAGAGAGTGAGATGCCAGCTCCTTTCATTCAGTCAGTAGCTTCAAACATTTCTGGTATATGAAAAACATGTTTTTCAATGGCAAAAATCAATGAATATTGTAAATGCACAAACAGTAATATCTCCACATTGCACGGTGCAATTCTGAAATTTTTAGCTTTTTCCTGTTAATCCTAGCATGATAAAGAAGATTCAAAGAGAGTGAGATGCCAGCTCCTTTCATTCAGTCAGTAGCTTCAAACATTTCTGGACGTTTTTCAATGGCAAAAATCAATGAATATTGTAAATGCACAAACAGTAATATCTCCACATTGCAAGGTGCAATTCTGAAATTTTTTGCTTTTTCCTGTTAATCCTAGCATGATAAAGAAGATTCAAAGAGAGTGAGATGCCAGCTCCTTTCATTCAGTCAGTAGCTTCAAACATTTCTGGTATATGAAAAACATGTTTTTCAATGGCAAAAATCAATGAATATTGTAAATGCACAAACAGTAATATCTCCACATTGCAAGGTGCAATTCTGAAATTTTTTGCTTTTTCCTGCTAATCCTAGCATGATAAAGAAGATTCAAAGAGAGTGAGATGCCAGCTCCTTTCATTCAGTCAGTAGCTTCAAACATTTCTGGTATATGAAAAACATGTTTTTCAATGGCAAAAATCAATGAATATTGTAAATGCACAAACAGTAATATCTCCACATTGCACGGTGCAATTCTGAAATTTTTAGCTTTTTCCTGTTAATCCTAGCATGATAAAGAAGATTCAAAGAGAGTGAGATGCCAGCTCCTTTCATTCAGTCAGTAGCTTCAAACATTTCTGGTATATGAAAAACATGTTTTTCAATGGCAAAAATCAATGAATATTGTAAATGCACAAACAGTAATATCTCCACATTGCAAGGTGCAATTCTGAAATTTTTTGCTTTTTCCTGTTAATCCTAGCATGATAAAGAAGATTCAAAGAGAGTGAGATGCCAGCTCCTTTCATTCAGTCAGTAGCTTCAAACATTTCTGGTATATGAAAAACATGTTTTTCAATGGCAAAAATGAATGAATATTGTAAATGCACAAACAGTAATATCTCCACATTGCAAGGTGCAATTCTGAAATTTTTTGCTTTTTCCTGCTAATCCTAGCATGATAAAGAAGATTCAAAGAGAGTGAGATGCCAGCTCCTTTCATTCAGTCAGTAGCTTCAAACATTTCTGGTATATGAAAATCATGTTTTTCAATGGCAAAAATCAATGAATATTGTAAATGCACAAACAGTAATATCTCCACATTGCACGGTGCAATTCTGAAATTTTTAGCTTTTTCCTGTTAATCCTAGCATGATAAAGAAGATTCAAAGAGAGTGAGATGCCAGCTCCTTTCATTCAGTCAGTAGCTTCAAACATTTCTGGTATATGAAAAACATGTTTTTCAATGGCAAAAATCAATGAATATTGTAAATGCACAAACAGTAATATCTCCACATTGCAAGGTGCAATTCTGAAATTTTTTGCTTTTTCCTGCTAATCCTAGCATGATAAAGAAGATTCAAAGAGAGTGAGATGCCAGCTCCTTTCATTCAGTCAGTAGCTTCAAACATTTCTGGTATATGAAAAACATGTTTTTCAATGGCAAAAATCAATGAATATTGTAAATGCACAAACAGTAATATCTCCACATTGCACGGTGCAATTCTGAAATTTTTAGCTTTTTCCTGTTAATCCTAGCATGATAAAGAAGATTCAAAGAGAGTGAGATGCCAGCTCCTTTCATTCAGTCAGTAGCTTCAAACATTTCTGGTATATGAAAAACATGTTTTTCAATGGCAAAAATCAATGAATATTGTAAATGCACAAACAGTAATATCTCCACATTGCAAGGTGCAATTCTGAAATTTTTTGCTTTTTCCTGTTAATCCTAGCATGATAAAGAAGATTCAAAGAGAGTGAGATGCCAGCTCCTTTCATTCAGTCAGTAGCTTCAAACATTTCTGGTATATGAAAAACATGTTTTTCAATGGCAAAAATCAATGAATATTGTAAATGCACAAACAGTAATATCTCCACATTGCAAGGTGCAATTCTGAAATTTTTTGCTTTTTCCTGCTAATCCTAGCATGATGAAGATTCAAAGAGAGTGAGATGCCAGCTCCTTTCATTCAGTCAGTAGCTTCAAACATTTCTGGTATATGAAAAACATGTTTTTCAATGGCAAAAATCAATGAATATTGTAAATGCACAAACAGTAATATCTCCACATTGCACGGTGCAATTCTGAAATTTTTAGCTTTTTCCTGTTAATCCTAGCATGATAAAGAAGATTCAAAGAGAGTGAGATGCCAGCTCCTTTCATTCAGTCAGTAGCTTCAAACATTTCTGGTATATGAAAAACATGTTTTTCAATGGCAAAAATCAATGAATATTGTAAATGCACAAACAGTAATATCTCCACATTGCACGGTGCAATTCTGAAATTTTTAGCTTTTTCCTGTTAATCCTAGCATGATAAAGAAGATTCAAAGAGAGTGAGATGCCAGCTCCTTTCATTCAGTCAGTAGCTTCAAACATTTCTGGTATATGAAAAACATGTTTTTCAATGGCAAAAATCAATGAATATTGTAAATGCACAAACAGTAATATCTCCACATTGCAAGGTGCAATTCTGAAATTTTTTGCTTTTTCCTGTTAATCCTAGCATGATAAAGAAGATTCAAAGAGAGTGAGATGCCAGCTCCTTTCATTCAGTCAGTAGCTTCAAACATTTCTGGTATATGAAAAACATGTTTTTCAATGGCAAAAATCAATGAATATTGTAAATGCACAAACAGTAATATCTCCACATTGCAAGGTGCAATTCTGAAATTTTTTGCTTTTTCCTGCTAATCCTAGCATGATAAAGAAGATTCAAAGAGAGTGAGATGCCAGCTCCTTTCATTCAGTCAGTAGCTTCAAACATTTCTGGTATATGAAAAACATGTTTTTCAATGGCAAAAATCAATGAATATTGTAAATGCACAAACAGTAATATCTCCACATTGCACGGTGCAATTCTGAAATTTTTAGCTTTTTCCTGTTAATCCTAGCATGATAAAGAAGATTCAAAGAGAGTGAGATGCCAGCTCCTTTCATTCAGTCAGTAGCTTCAAACATTTCTGGTATATGAAAAACATGTTTTTCAATGGCAAAAATCAATGAATATTGTAAATGCACAAACAGTAATATCTCCACATTGCAAGGTGCAATTCTGAAATTTTTTGCTTTTTCCTGCTAATCCTAGCATGATAAAGAAGATTCAAAGAGAGTGAGATGCCAGCTCCTTTCATTCAGTCAGTAGCTTCAAACATTTCTGGTATATGAAAAACATGTTTTTCAATGGCAAAAATCAATGAATATTGTAAATGCACAAACAGTAATATCTCCACATTGCAAGGTGCAATTCTGAAATTTTTTGCTTTTTCCTGCTAATCCTAGCATGATAAAGAAGATTCAAAGAGAGTGAGATGCCAGCTCCTTTCATTCAGTCAGTAGCTTCAAACATTTCTGGTATATGAAAAACATGTTTTTCAATGGCAAAAATCAATGAATATTGTAAATGCACAAACAGTAATATCTCCACATTGCACGGTGCAATTCTGAAATTTTTAGCTTTTTCCTGTTAATCCTAGCATGATAAAGAAGATTCAAAGAGAGTGAGATGCCAGCTCCTTTCATTCAGTCAGTAGCTTCAAACATTTCTGGTATATGAAAAACATGTTTTTCAATGGCAAAAATCAATGAATGTTGTAAATGCACAAACAGTAATATCTCCACATTGCAAGGTGCAATTCTGAAATTTTTTGCTTTTTCCTGCTAATCCTAGCATGATAAAGAAGATTCAAAGAGAGTGAGATGCCAGCTCCTTTCATTCAGTCAGTAGCTTCAAACATTTCTGGTATATGAAAAACATGTTTTTCAATGGCAAAAATCAATGAATATTGTAAATGCACAAACAGTAATATCTCCACATTGCACGGTGCAATTCTGAAATTTTTAGCTTTTTCCTGTTAATCCTAGCATGATAAAGAAGATTCAAAGAGAGTGAGATGCCAGCTCATTTCATTCAGTCAGTAGCTTCAAACATTTCTGGACGTTTTTCAATGGCAAAAATCAATGAATATTGTAAATGCACAAACAGTAATATCTCCACATTGCAAGGTGCAATTCTGAAATTTTTTGCTTTTTCCTGTTAATCCTAGCATGATAAAGAAGATTCAAAGAGAGTGAGATGCCAGCTTCTTTCATTCAGTCAGTAGCTTCAAACATTTCTGGTATATGAAAAACATGTTTTTCAATGGCAAAAATCAATGAATATTGTAAATGCACAAACAGTAATATCTCCACATTGCAAGGTGCAATTCTGAAATTTTTTGCTTTTTCCTGCTAATCCTAGCATGATAAAGAAGATTCAAAGAGAGTGAGATGCCAGCTCCTTTCATTCAGTCAGTAGCTTCAAACATTTCTGGTATATGAAAAACATGTTTTTCAATGGCAAAAATCAATGAATATTGTAAATGCACAAACAGTAATATCTCCACATTGCACGGTGCAATTCTGAAATTTTTAGCTTTTTCCTGTTAATCCTAGCATGATAAAGAAGATTCAAAGAGAGTGAGATGCCAGCTCCTTTCATTCAGTCAGTAGCTTCAAACATTTCTGGTATATGAAAAATATGTTTTTCAATGGCAAAAATCAATGAATATTGTAAATGCACAAACAGTAATATCTCCACATTGCAAGGTGCAATTCTGAAATTTTTTGCTTTTTCCTGCTAATCCTAGCATGATAAAGAAGATTCAAAGAGAGTGAGATGCCAGCTCCTTTCATTCAGTCAGTAGCTTCAAACATTTCTGGTATATGAAAAACATGTTTTTCAATGGCAAAAATCAATGCATATTGTAAATGCACAAACAGTAATATCTCCACATTGCACGGTGCAATTCTGAAATTTTTAGCTTTTTCCTGTTAATCCTAGCATGATAAAGAAGATTCAAAGAGAGTGAGATGCCAGCTCCTTTCATTCAGTCAGTAGCTTCAAACATTTCTGGTATATGAAAAACATGTTTTTCAATGGCAAAAATCAATGAATATTGTAAATGCACAAACAGTAATATCTCCACATTGCAAGGTGCAATTCTGAAATTTTTTGCTTTTTCCTGTTAATCCTAGCATGATAAAGAAGATTCAAAGAGAGTGAGATGCCAGCTCCTTTCATTCAGTCAGTAGCTTCAAACATTTCTGGTATATGAAAAACATGTTTTTCAATGGCAAAAATCAATGAATATTGTAAATGCACAAACAGTAATATCTCCACATTGCAAGGTGCAATTCTGAAATTTTTTGCTTTTTCCTGCTAATCCTATCATGATAAAGAAGATTCAAAGAGAGTGAGATGCCAGCTCCTTTCATTCAGTCAGTAGCTTCAAACATTTCTGGTATATGAAAAACATGTTTTTCAATGGCAAAAATCAATGAATATTGTAAATGCACAAACAGTAATATCTCCACATTGCACGGTGCAATTCTGAAATTTTTAGCTTTTTCCTGTTAATCCTAGCATGAAAAAGAAGATTCAAAGAGAGTGAGATGCCAGCTCCTTTCATTCAGTCAGTAGCTTCAAACATTTCTGGTATATGAAAAACATGTTTTTCAATGGCAAAAACCAATGAATATTGTAAATGCACAAACAGTAATATCTCCACATTGCAAGGTGCAATTCTGAAATTTTTTGCTTTTTCCTGCTAATCCTAGCATGATGAAGATTCAAAGAGAGTGAGATGCCAGCTCCTTTCATTCAGTCAGTAGCTTCAAACATTTCTGGTATATGAAAAACATGTTTTTCAATGGCAAAAATCAATGAATATTGTAAATGCACAAACAGTAATATCTCCACATTGCAAGGTGCAATTCTGAAATTTTTAGCTTTTTCCTGTTAATCCTAGCATGATAAAGAAGATTCAAAGAGAGTGAGATGCCAGCTCCTTTCATTCAGTCAGTAGCTTCAAACATTTCTGGTATATGAAAAACATGTTTTTCAATGGCAAAAATCAATGAATATTGTAAATGCACAAACAGTAATATCTCCACATTGCACGGTGCAATTCTGAAATTTTTAGCTTTTTCCTGTTAATCCTAGCATGATAAAGAAGATTCAAAGAGAGTGAGATGCCAGCTCCTTTCATTCAGTCAGTAGCTTCAAACATTTCTGGACGTTTTTCAATGGCAAAAATCAATGAATATTGTAAATGCACAAACAGTAATATCTCCACATTGCAAGGTGCAATTCTGAAATTTTTTGCTTTTTCCTGTTAATCCTAGCATGATAAAGAAGATTCAAAGAGAGTGAGATGCCAGCTCCTTTCATTCAGTCAGTAGCTTCAAACATTTCTGGTATATGAAAAACATGTTTTTCAATGGCAAAAATCAATGAATATTGTAAATGCACAAACAGTAATATCTCCACATTGCAAGGTGCAATTCTGAAATTTTTTGCTTTTTCCTGCTAATCCTAGCATGATAAAGAAGATTCAAAGAGAGTGAGATGCCAGCTCCTTTCATTCAGTCAGTAGCTTCAAACATTTCTGGTATATGAAAAACATGTTTTTCAATGGCAAAAATCAATGAATATTGTAAATGCACAAACAGTAATATCTCCACATTGCACGGTGCAATTCTGAAATTTTTAGCTTTTTCCTGTTAATCCTAGCATGATAAAGAAGATTCAAAGAGAGTGAGATGCCAGCTCCTTTCATTCAGTCAGTAGCTTCAAACATTTCTGGTATATGAAAAACATGTTTTTCAATGGCAAAAATCAATGAATATTGTAAATGCACAAACAGTAATATCTCCACATTGCAAGGTGCAATTCTGAAATTTTTTGCTTTTTCCTGTTAATCCTAGCATGATAAAGAAGATTCAAAGAGAGTGAGATGCCAGCTCCTTTCATTCAGTCAGTAGCTTCAAACATTTCTGGTATATGAAAAACATGTTTTTCAATGGCAAAAATGAATGAATATTGTAAATGCACAAACAGTAATATCTCCACATTGCAAGGTGCAATTCTGAAATTTTTTGCTTTTTCCTGCTAATCCTAGCATGATAAAGAAGATTCAAAGAGAGTGAGATGCCAGCTCCTTTCATTCAGTCAGTAGCTTCAAACATTTCTGGTATATGAAAAACATGTTTTTCAATGGCAAAAATCAATGAATATTGTAAATGCACAAACAGTAATATCTCCACATTGCACGGTGCAATTCTGAAATTTTTAGCTTTTTCCTGTTAATCCTAGCATGATAAAGAAGATTCAAAGAGAGTGAGATGCCAGCTCCTTTCATTCAGTCAGTAGCTTCAAACATTTCTGGTATATGAAAAACATGTTTTTCAATGGCAAAAATCAATGAATATTGTAAATGCACAAACAGTAATATCTCCACATTGCAAGGTGCAATTCTGAAATTTTTTGCTTTTTCCTGTTAATCCTAGCATGATAAAGAAGATTCAAAGAGAGTGAGATGCCAGCTCCTTTCATTCAGTCAGTAGCTTCAAACATTTCTGGTATATGAAAAACATGTTTTTCAATGGCAAAAATCAATGAATATTGTAAATGCACAAACAGTAATATCTCCACATTGCAAGGTGCAATTCTGAAATTTTTTGCTTTTTCCTGCTAATCCTAGCATGATGAAGATTCAAAGAGAGTGAGATGCCAGCTCCTTTCATTCAGTCAGTAGCTTCAAACATTTCTGGTATATGAAAAACATGTTTTTCAATGGCAAAAATCAATGAATATTGTAAATGCACAAACAGTAATATCTCCACATTGCACGGTGCAATTCTGAAATTTTTAGCTTTTTCCTGTTAATCCTAGCATGATAAAGAAGATTCAAAGAGAGTGAGATGCCAGCTCCTTTCATTCAGTCAGTAGCTTCAAACATTTCTGGTATATGAAAAACATGTTTTTCAATGGCAAAAATCAATGAATATTGTAAATGCACAAACAGTAATATCTCCACATTGCAAGGTGCAATTCTGAAATTTTTTGCTTTTTCCTGTTAATCCTAGCATGATAAAGAAGATTCAAAGAGAGTGAGATGCCAGCTCCTTTCATTCAGTCAGTAGCTTCAAACATTTCTGGTATATGAAAAACATGTTTTTCAATGGCAAAAATCAATGAATATTGTAAATGCACAAACAGTAATATCTCCACATTGCAAGGTGCAATTCTGAAATTTTTTGCTTTTTCCTGCTAATCCTAGCATGATAAAGAAGATTCAAAGAGAGTGAGATGCCAGCTCCTTTCATTCAGTCAGTAGCTTCAAACATTTCTGGTATATGAAAAACATGTTTTTCAATGGCAAAAATCAATGAATATTGTAAATGCACAAACAGTAATATCTCCACATTGCACGGTGCAATTCTGAAATTTTTAGCTTTTTCCTGTTAATCCTAGCATGATAAAGAAGATTCAAAGAGAGTGAGATGCCAGCTCCTTTCATTCAGTCAGTAGCTTCAAACATTTCTGGTATATGAAAAATATGTTTTTCAATGGCAAAAATCAATGAATATTGTAAATGCACAAACAGTAATATCTCCACATTGCAAGGTGCAATTCTGAAATTTTTTGCTTTTTCCTGCTAATCCTAGCATGATAAAGAAGATTCAAAGAGAGTGAGATGCCAGCTCCTTTCATTCAGTCAGTAGCTTCAAACATTTCTGGTATATGAAAAACATGTTTTTCAATGGCAAAAATCAATGCATATTGTAAATGCACAAACAGTAATATCTCCACATTGCACGGTGCAATTCTGAAATTTTTAGCTTTTTCCTGTTAATCCTAGCATGATAAAGAAGATTCAAAGAGAGTGAGATGCCAGCTCCTTTCATTCAGTCAGTAGCTTCAAACATTTCTGGTATATGAAAAACATGTTTTTCAATGGCAAAAATCAATGAATATTGTAAATGCACAAACAGTAATATCTCCACATTGCAAGGTGCAATTCTGAAATTTTTTGCTTTTTCCTGTTAATCCTAGCATGATAAAGAAGATTCAAAGAGAGTGAGATGCCAGCTCCTTTCATTCAGTCAGTAGCTTCAAACATTTCTGGTATATGAAAAACATGTTTTTCAATGGCAAAAATCAATGAATATTGTAAATGCACAAACAGTAATATCTCCACATTGCAAGGTGCAATTCTGAAATTTTTTGCTTTTTCCTGCTAATCCTAGCATGATAAAGAAGATTCAAAGAGAGTGAGATGCCAGCTCCTTTCATTCAGTCAGTAGCTTCAAACATTTCTGGTATATGAAAAACATGTTTTTCAATGGCAAAAATCAATGAATATTGTAAATGCACAAACAGTAATATCTCCACATTGCACGGTGCAATTCTGAAATTTTTAGCTTTTTCCTGTTAATCCTAGCATGATAAAGAAGATTCAAAGAGAGTGAGATGCCAGCTCCTTTCATTCAGTCAGTAGCTTCAAACATTTCTGGTATATGAAAAACATGTTTTTCAATGGCAAAAATCAATGAATATTGTAAATGCACAAACAGTAATATCTCCACATTGCACGGTGCAATTCTGAAATTTTTAGCTTTTTCCTGTTAATCCTAGCATGATAAAGAAGATTCAAAGAGAGTGAGATGCCAGCTCCTTTCATTCAGTCAGTAGCTTCAAACATTTCTGGACGTTTTTCAATGGCAAAAATCAATGAATATTGTAAATGCACAAACAGTAATATCTCCACATTGCAAGGTGCAATTCTGAAATTTTTTGCTTTTTCCTGTTAATCCTAGCATGATAAAGAAGATTCAAAGAGAGTGAGATGCCAGCTCCTTTCATTCAGTCAGTAGCTTCAAACATTTCTGGTATATGAAAAACATGTTTTTCAATGGCAAAAATCAATGAATATTGTAAATGCACAAACAGTAATATCTCCACATTGCAAGGTGCAATTCTGAAATTTTTTGCTTTTTCCTGCTAATCCTAGCATGATAAAGAAGATTCAAAGAGAGTGAGATGCCAGCTCCTTTCATTCAGTCAGTAGCTTCAAACATTTCTGGTATATGAAAAACATGTTTTTCAATGGCAAAAATCAATGAATATTGTAAATGCACAAACAGTAATATCTCCACATTGCACGGTGCAATTCTGAAATTTTTAGCTTTTTCCTGTTAATCCTAGCATGATAAAGAAGATTCAAAGAGAGTGAGATGCCAGCTCCTTTCATTCAGTCAGTAGCTTCAAACATTTCTGGTATATGAAAAACATGTTTTTCAATGGCAAAAATCAATGAATATTGTAAATGCACAAACAGTAATATCTCCACATTGCAAGGTGCAATTCTGAAATTTTTTGCTTTTTCCTGCTAATCCTAGCATGATAAAGAAGATTCAAAGAGAGTGAGATGCCAGCTCCTTTCATTCAGTCAGTAGCTTCAAACATTTCTGGTATATGAAAAACATGTTTTTCAATGGCAAAAATCAATGAATATTGTAAATGCACAAACAGTAATATCTCCACATTGCACGGTGCAATTCTGAAATTTTTAGCTTTTTCCTGTTAATCCTAGCATGATAAAGAAGATTCAAAGAGAGTGAGATGCCAGCTCCTTTCATTCAGTCAGTAGCTTCAAACATTTCTGGTATATGAAAAACATGTTTTTCAATGGCAAAAATCAATGAATATTGTAAATGCACAAACAGTAATATCTCCACATTGCAAGGTGCAATTCTGAAATTTTTTGCTTTTTCCTGCTAATCCTAGCATGATAAAGAAGATTCAAAGAGAGTGAGATGCCAGCTCCTTTCATTCAGTCAGTAGCTTCAAACATTTCTGGTATATGAAAAACATGTTTTTCAATGGCAAAAATCAATGAATATTGTAAATGCACAAACAGTAATATCTCCACATTGCACGGTGCAATTCTGAAATTTTTAGCTTTTTCCTGTTAATCCTAGCATGATAAAGAAGATTCAAAGAGAGTGAGATGCCAGCTCCTTTCATTCAGTCAGTAGCTTCAAACATTTCTGGTATATGAAAAACATGTTTTTCAATGGCAAAAATCAATGAATATTGTAAATGCACAAACAGTAATATCTCCACATTGCAAGGTGCAATTCTGAAATTTTTTGCTTTTTCCTGTTAATCCTAGCATGATAAAGAAGATTCAAAGAGAGTGAGATGCCAGCTCCTTTCATTCAGTCAGTAGCTTCAAACATTTCTGGTATATGAAAAACATGTTTTTCAATGGCAAAAATCAATGAATATTGTAAATGCACAAACAGTAATATCTCCACATTGCAAGGTGCAATTCTGAAATTTTTTGCTTTTTCCTGCTAATCCTAGCATGATAGAAGATTCAAAGAGAGTGAGATGCCAGCTCCTTTCATTCAGTCAGTAGCTTCAAACATTTCTGGTATATGAAAAACATGTTTTTCAATGGCAAAAATCAATGAATATTGTAAATGCACAAACAGTAATATCTCCACATTGCACGGTGCAATTCTGAAATTTTTAGCTTTTTCCTGTTAATCCTAGCATGATAAAGAAGATTCAAAGAGAGTGAGATGCCAGCTCCTTTCATTCAGTCAGTAGCTTCAAACATTTCTGGTATATGAAAAACATGTTTTTCAATGGCAAAAATCAATGAATATTGTAAATGCACAAACAGTAATATCTCCACATTGCAAGGTGCAATTCTGAAATTTTTTGCTTTTTCCTGTTAATCCTAGCATGATAAAGAAGATTCAAAGAGAGTGAGATGCCAGCTCCTTTCATTCAGTCAGTAGCTTCAAACATTTCTGGTATATGAAAAACATGTTTTTCAATGGCAAAAATCAATGAATATTGTAAATGCACAAACAGTAATATCTCCACATTGCACGGTGCAATTCTGAAATTTTTAGCTTTTTCCTGTTAATCCTAGCATGATAAAGAAGATTCAAAGAGAGTGAGATGCCAGCTCCTTTCATTCAGTCAGTAGCTTCAAACATTTCTGGTATATGAAAAACATGTTTTTCAATGGCAAAAATCAATGAATATTGTAAATGCACAAACAGTAATATCTCCACATTGCAAGGTGCAATTCTGAAATTTTTTGCTTTTTCCTGTTAATCCTAGCATGATAAAGAAGATTCAAAGAGAGTGAGATGCCAGCTCCTTTCATTCAGTCAGTAGCTTCAAACATTTCTGGTATATGAAAAACATGTTTTTCAATGGCAAAAATCAATGAATATTGTAAATGCACAAACAGTAATATCTCCACATTGCAAGGTGCAATTCTGAAATTTTTTGCTTTTTCCTGCTAATCCTAGCATGATAAAGAAGATTCAAAGAGAGTGAGATGCCAGCTCCTTTCATTCAGTCAGTAGCTTCAAACATTTCTGGTATATGAAAAACATGTTTTTCAATGGCAAAAATCAATGAATATTGTAAATGCACAAACAGTAATATCTCCACATTGCACGGTTCAATTCTGAAATTTTTAGCTTTTTCCTGTTAATCCTAGCATGATAAAGAAGATTCAAAGAGAGTGAGATGCCAGCTCCTTTCATTCAGTCAGTAGCTTCAAACATTTCTGGTATATGAAAAACATGTTTTTCAATGGCAAAAATCAATGAATATTGTAAATGCACAAACAGTAATATCTCCACATTGCAAGGTGCAATTCTGAAATTTTTTGCTTTTTCCTGCTAATCCTAGCATGATAAAGAAGATTCAAAGAGAGTGAGATGCCAGCTCCTTTCATTCAGTCAGTAGCTTCAAACATTTCTGGTATATGAAAAACATGTTTTTCAATGGCAAAAATCAATGAATATTGTAAATGCACAAACAGTAATATCTCCACATTGCAAGGTGCAATTCTGAAATTTTTTGCTTTTTCCTGCTAATCCTAGCATGATAAAGAAGATTCAAAGAGAGTGAGATGCCAGCTCCTTTCATTCAGTCAGTAGCTTCAAACATTTCTGGTATATGAAAAACATGTTTTTCAATGGCAAAAATCAATGAATATTGTAAATGCACAAACAGTAATATCTCCACATTGCACGGTGCAATTCTGAAATTTTTAGCTTTTTCCTGTTAATCCTAGCATGATAAAGAAGATTCAAAGAGAGTGAGATGCCAGCTCCTTTCATTCAGTCAGTAGCTTCAAACATTTCTGGTATATGAAAAACATGTTTTTCAATGGCAAAAATCAATGAATGTTGTAAATGCACAAACAGTAATATCTCCACATTGCAAGGTGCAATTCTGAAATTTTTTGCTTTTTCCTGCTAATCCTAGCATGATAAAGAAGATTCAAAGAGAGTGAGATGCCAGCTCCTTTCAATCAGTCAGTAGCTTCAAACATTTCTGGTATATGAAAAACATGTTTTTCAATGGCAAAAATCAATGAATATTGTAAATGCACAAACAGTAATATCTCCACATTGCACGGTGCAATTCTGAAATTTTTAGCTTTTTCCTGTTAATCCTAGCATGATAAAGAAGATTCAAAGAGAGTGAGATGCCAGCTCATTTCATTCAGTCAGTAGCTTCAAACATTTCTGGACGTTTTTCAATGGCAAAAATCAATGAATATTGTAAATGCACAAACAGTAATATCTCCACATTGCAAGGTGCAATTCTGAAATTTTTTGCTTTTTCCTGTTAATCCTAGCATGATAAAGAAGATTCAAAGAGAGTGAGATGCCAGCTTCTTTCATTCAGTCAGTAGCTTCAAACATTTCTGGTATATGAAAAACATGTTTTTCAATGGCAAAAATCAATGAATATTGTAAATGCACAAACAGTAATATCTCCACATTGCAAGGTGCAATTCTGAAATTTTTTGCTTTTTCCTGTTAATCCTAGCATGATAAAGAAGATTCAAAGAGAGTGAGATGCCAGCTTCTTTCATTCAGTCAGTAGCTTCAAACATTTCTGGTATATGAAAAACATGTTTTTCAATGGCAAAAATCAATGAATATTGTAAATGCACAAACAGTAATATCTCCACATTGCAAGGTGCAATTCTGAAATTTTTTGCTTTTTCCTGCTAATCCTAGCATGATAAAGAAGATTCAAAGAGAGTGAGATGCCAGCTCCTTTCATTCAGTCAGTAGCTTCAAACATTTCTGGTATATGAAAAACATGTTTTTCAATGGCAAAAATCAATGAATATTGTAAATGCACAAACAGTAATATCTCCACATTGCACGGTGCAATTCTGAAATTTTTAGCTTTTTCCTGTTAATCCTAGCATGATAAAGAAGATTCAAAGAGAGTGAGATGCCAGCTCCTTTCATTCAGTCAGTAGCTTCAAACATTTCTGGTATATGAAAAACATGTTTTTCAATGGCAAAAATCAATGAATATTGTAAATGCACAAACAGTAATATCTCCACATTGCAAGGTGCAATTCTGAAATTTTTTGCTTTTTCCTGCTAATCCTAGCATGATAAAGAAGATTCAAAGAGAGTGAGATGCCAGCTCCTTTCATTCAGTCAGTAGCTTCAAACATTTCTGGTATATGAAAAACATGTTTTTCAATGGCAAAAATCAATGCATATTGTAAATGCACAAACAGTAATATCTCCACATTGCACGGTGCAATTCTGAAATTTTTAGCTTTTTCCTGTTAATCCTAGCATGATAAAGAAGATTCAAAGAGAGTGAGATGCCAGCTCCTTTCATTCAGTCAGTAGCTTCAAACATTTCTGGTATATGAAAAACATGTTTTTCAATGGCAAAAATCAATGAATATTGTAAATGCACAAACAGTAATATCTCCACATTGCAAGGTGCAATTCTGAAATTTTTTGCTTTTTCCTGCTAATCCTAGCATGATAAAGAAGATTCAAAGAGAGTGAGATGCCAGCTCCTTT
>NW_027368526.1:0-49114 GCF_046119375.1 Phyllobates terribilis | reverse complement strand
ACATCGCAGATCGGGTCAATAGACATCTTTTCCCCCACCAAGTTCACTTTTGTTGGAAGCATATGTCTGCACACCCTTCAGATGGATTGAACTCTCAGTTGAATATTGAGCTTCTAAAGTTTTTTTCCAAATCGCCTCCCGAGGAGCAAAAGACAATGATGAACCAGAATTATGTTTCACTGCAAATTCATTGTCCAGAATCAGTCGATAGGATAATCCAATTGTAAAAAATCCATCTCTTGAATAATACCACACTAACTCATCACGCTTCAAAGGGTCAACCAACTTAAAACTCAAATTCAGCTCCGCATCACACGCCACAAACACATTTCTCACCATATCCTCCCACCATCAAGAACGTTGCCAATCGATAACATCAATAGTACGAACATCACCGTCCGTCGAACCACGAGGAATCGCTTTGAAGCTACACGGCCTAGGAATCCACTTGTCTTCCCAAACATCAAAAGAGATTCCATTACCAATATTCCAGATCAACCCTTTCACAAGAGCTTCCCTACCATAAAGGACACTTCTCCAAGAAAAACTTGGACGTTCACCAATCTTTGCATCAAGGAAAGAGCATCTAGTTAAATATTAAGCTTTAAACAATCTAGCAATAAGCGACGTCGAGTCCTGAATGATCCACCAACCTTGTTTAGCAAGGAGAGTCTGGTTAAAATTCTCAAGATCGCAAAAGCCCATTCCACCTTGAGCCTTTGGAATCATACTTTCATTTCTTTCATCCCTAAAGTGAAGGGCCTTAGAGGATGAAAGACTAAACGGATGAATGTAGTTGCACTCAGTGGACTGATCAAGAAGATGAAAATAAGCAAAGAGGATTTGAAGTACAGTTCAAAACACTGAAATGTAGAAGCACTCCAACACTTGTAAAAACTTTGAAAGATATGTCTAGCATTAAGAAACAAGCTATAATAGATTGCGGATTTGGATCCTGGTTGGACTGAAGTGTTAAAGATATCCCAATGAAAATGTCATATTGGATTTTGAACAATTTTGATCCTATTTATTGCACCCTTAACATTGGCAAAGGTGGTGAGCCAATCATATTATAGCTGATGATGTGGAGAATTACCTGGGGCTGCCACGAGAGGACAAGAAAATAGATGTCAGCAAGTGGAAGAAAGATTAGGAGTTGCTCACAAGTTTTAGGCAACAATTTGGAACAAATTGTGATGAAGAAACATGAGAGTTTAAGATGAAAGAACTAAAGTTACTTAAACCTAGTAATGTGAGTACACTTCTAAAAGATTGTCAAATACATGGGGATTGGTTCAAGTAAAACTTGGTGATACTATTTTCATCAATAGTACGTAGAGACATATCAGAATGGCTGCTTGAATGTAAGAGTTCGTGAAATTCTAAAAGACACATCGAAAATCAAGGAGTACGATTGGTGTGAATATGTTATGAGAGTTTCGGTTGAACAAACTGTTGCTTGGGGAAAGACAAGAGATGGACATTTTAGAGGTCCAATAGTTAGTCTACTAGTAAGTGCAACCAATACATGCCTATATGCAAATAAGTTCTAATATTTGTACTCTATATAATAGAGATTTTCTATAGATGTAACTAATTCTCGAAAATTGTACAACCGTTCCTTTCCAAATGTGCAAGACTTGTTTCTTGTGTTTTTGTAGCTTTTTTATGTTGAACAAATGACAATTAGGAATAGGGAAACAGATAGAGAATTTCCATTGATAAAGAGAGTTGTTAAGGCAAAGGCAAGTGGAGAAGATAGAACTAGATGGCTTGGATTGGGATTTGTCCGAGAATGACCAATAAGAAGTGTAATTCCAACAGAGGTTGATATAACCCATAAGCATATAGCTTGGGATGGATCAACAAAAGTCTCGCATGAAATCCACAGTGAAATCAGAAATGATGATGATAATGATGGCCTATTTGTAAGTGGAGATGAAGCACATTGCTTAATGATTAATTATGATACTAATTTTTATAGTTATGGTTCAATTTAAATTTTAAACATGCAAATGTGTTATATTTTGGAAAGGGTTTTCTAGAGAAGTATATAACAGAGGGTGGGGAGCTTGCAATGTCCATAAAAACATTTTTTAAAATAATTCGGACTGCTCTAGCAAAACTATCAAACAATGATTTATTCAACCGTGTCAATGAGGCAATATAAGAGATGTTGAATGTGAAAAATATATCCATTAAGTCAACCAACAACAATGAGAAGAAGATGTCAATACTCCATCTCAGACAGTTTTAGGACCAAGCTGAGAAATGCCTTCAAGAGATCGAAAAGACAATAAGGGAGAAAGAATTCTGCGATGGACCATGATATAGATTAAAAGTTCAAGAGAAGGATATGTTTGACATTCCTTTGTTCAACTTGGGCATAACAGGGCTTTCTCCGATTTGATCAAGACTTGTTGATGACGTGTCTAACATAGCAAAGGAATATCAAGGAATAAGTTCAAAGGAGGCAGAGGTAGGAAAGGTAACATTATTTTTGTTTTTATTATAATTTATTTTATTTCTATTTCTTTAATAATATAAATATATTTCAGGATACAACTGAGAAAGAGAACACCATAAGCTGCAATGGAAAACAGACTGAAGAACAATCAAAGGTATCGTTGAATGTGAAAATATTCTTGTTAGTTTCCAAATTCTAAAACGTCCTTCGAAAAACTCAAAAGAAATATATTGATAGAAGTCGTTATTTCAGGATACAACTAGTAAAGCAATTAAAGACATGGGAAGAACAGATTTGATTATGAACAACAATATGACGTAAACCAATACAAATGTTTGAACACATAATCTTGTTTAATTTCATAAGGTGAAACGAGTTTAAAATTGTGCAACAAGTGCTTTATAAATGTGCAAGATTCTGTGGAAAAAGTGCAACATTGAATATTTTAAGAAAAGTCACAAAGTTCTTTTCCTATGCATTAATATTTCAGTCATTTACATATTAAAAATGAACTGAGTTCTAATTATAGATTGTAAACACAAGGTCAGGCGTGGGGGAGAGAGGTAGGCGTGACCACTAGAAAGGCAAAGACTTTACAAATCAAATTCCCGGAACAAGTTGATTTGGGTACGTAAGAGAACAACTAGGCCTTTAGAGCATGAAAAATCACCATATAAGCTGAGAGAGATATACATAAATGAAAAGCCATCAAATGGACAAAAGAGGTTCTACCAAAGGCTCTTCCAGGGTGAAGAAGAGTATGTAAATTTATAAACCATGAATAAATCAAATAGTTGTTGTAGAATTATACTACAGATTACTAAACTAAACAATATAGGAAGGAGGTTTTCAAGATGGAGTCTTTCATAGGAAAGAAAAAAGACTTTAAGTCTCTACAGCTCAGGCAAAAGATTAAGAGTTGTGTAATAGATATATGGTCACAAGTTGTGAATACTGAGGAAGCGCTAAATAGTGAAGGAAAGCCTCTAATATTTGTCATTTATTTCTATCAATTGCAGAGCTTCGCTATAGATGAAAAATGTGCAAATCAAAATCAGAAGTCAGATTGGTTCAACAAAGCTATGGATGAAAGCTTGAAATTAAAAGAAATCAAAGAGTTGAATGACATAGAACCGGTACGTTATTTTATGACATTACTCAGGATTTTTCTGGTTAATCCCTTACAATGATATTTTTGAAAATAATGATTTTTTTTTGAAATAATGGTATTTTGTTACAATAATTTATAATGATATTATAATGGAAAATCTCTTTACTTTTTTTCACGCACATCAAAGCCTCAAAACCCCTTTTATTAAAAAAACTCTGTATTTTCAATAACCCCATTATAATGGATTTTAATGGATGGACCCTAACATATGATATTAAGTGACGCAAAACTGTATGAAGGTGCAAAAAATGTGTGAAATGAGCAAATTAAAACGTTCTAAACTGGGAATAAATTGTGAAATATGCATTCAGATATATAGACATGTGAAAAAAAAGCAATGAATGTGCAAGAAAATATTGATAATTGTGTGATAAGATATTAAAAAATGTGAAAAGGATCTTAAGAAAGTCATAGAATGTGAAATACCTAAACATTGTGCACCATCATATTATAAATTGTATAACATATTGTTAAATGTGCAGTAACATCTCTATTTGATAATTTAATTGAATTTTTTTATCGTGTGTAATCTCAAATGGTCTTCCCAATAGTTGAGTTAGTTCACTATTATGTGATTGCCATCGATCTAAAGAATCCAAGATTTGATATCTTAGATAGTGTTAAAAGTAAGGATGGGTTGAAACAATATGGATTTACACCATCTAATTTGGTAAGTTCTAATGTGATTGATTTTAAAGATTCATTTTTAGACACTGATACTCTTAATTAGTTTACCGAAATTAACTTGTATTTAACTATTGTGTAGAGATGCCTCTTGGTAGACTTCTTGATCAAGAATAAGATGAGTGCAAAAACATACACATTCAAGGGTGAAGAGAGAGTTCCGTCTACAATAATATAAATGCCTTGGAGGGATGAAAAAACAAGATTGAGAGTTGTATCTTAGCTATGCAACACATGGAGACATTCTTTGGGTATGATTTTCCAAGTTGGTAGTATGACCTTAGACGACGAAATAAAAAAACAAATTAAGAACATGAGAGTGATGTATTAAGCTCAATGATATGGTGCAAGTATAATGAGATCAATATGGACGTGGTCGCAAAGATGAAAACAACCTAGAAGTATAGCTATGATGGGAGAAACTAATGAAGTATGGTTTGGAAATTTGTTGGATGATATTATCATTTAATGTGACGTAATTTTGGAAAACTACTTGGCTAATATTTTAACTTAATGATGTACTTGCTGCAGTTTATTGACTTAATGATGTACTTGGGTTACAAAACTACTTATCTTGTAATTCGTTGACTTAATGATGTACTTGCTGCAGTTTCTAATACTAGTATTAATCAAATCTAGGTTCTATAATGCGAATCTTAGAAATGTGTAAGTTTTTAGAAGTTAAATATGCAACAATATATTCATATATGTGCAAGTTTTAGATGTGATAGAACCTACAAATTTGGTAAATGAAAGAACAAATTCTTAAACCATACTGATGTGGGTAAAACCTACCCGCATGTGTACGGGATCAGTTGTAATAGTCAAGTGTCGACCCCAAAGAGACCAATCTCATATTAATCGAGAAAACTATAAGTGTGCTAGGCCGGAAAAGATATGAAATGAGAAATCAAACTAACTAAGCTAACAAATAAATAAGATATATAAGATATGAGGGATAAATATGTCTAAGGTACGGATCACCAGAACAATGATTCAGTAGGTAAAATCAAACTCCGCCTGAATCTAGTCTAATTATTGAAGGTAAGTTATCTAAGGTTTAACTAACTCCTTTCATATGCTAGTAAACATGTCTAAACTAAACTAGAAATCGTTGTGGCGCAGAGCTATTCTCATTCAAACCCATTAGGCACTTAGAGTCCGGGTATAGACCAAAATAACATCCGCTATCGCGCTAAACTAGATCAACCGAAATCTGGGACATCTATGGTGTTTAGTATCCTCAAGAGTGATTAAGTTACGGTCACACAAGTAACACTCAGGTTCAATTCTTAGGTTCCTAGTAAAACATATCACCTTTCAGTCTCAAATCTCTACCTGATTACCAATTAACATTTTAACCTTTCAGTCTGAAACCCTAATAGGATCCAACTAGCCTAAGCTAAAATAGGAATAAATCTTCTATAAACAAATCAATAATATTTCAATTCAGGCAAAAGAAAAAATTCTATCTAAATTCGCATTGTGTGGATCACCATAACCCTAGAACTAGAAATTTAACCAAGCATGATCGAAGATATAGATTTAAACTAGCAATCAACATGTACGAATTATTCAATAAAAATGGAAGATAAAAACACTTAGTCTTATTCAAGTAGGTAATTCAAGTTGATCCAAGCTAGAATAATAAACACCGTTTTCGGATCAAACGAGGTGAAATAAAATTCCCCGTGAAATTCAACTACCAACCGTAAGAACGGCTGACTCTCCCCCCCCCCCCCCCAAAAAAAAAAAAAAAAAAATCCTTTCTAAAACCGAAAAGAAGAGAGACTCGTTATAATGTGCATCACCTAATTTTAAACAAAGCTAAACCTCCTCACATACTATAACGTCCAAAACCAAGGGTCACCTCCTTAGGCTAAATATCACTAATTAGTCTTGTTGGTTAAGGCTAATATAGCTTAACCATTTCTCTTGTTTTGATAATGACAAGTCTATGTGTTTAATGATCTTTGTGTGTTTTAAGCTTGACAGGTCATGCTCGAGGAGTTTTAGGTCTGGCTTGAAGGCAAAAGATCCAGCTTAACCATTTATAGGTTGAGCTAGAGTCTAGAGGGGAAAGCAGAGTCTCGCTAAGACTATAATAAGAAACGAAAGGATCGCGTTGAGAAGTGAGAGGATCGCACCGTGTAGCGAAAGAAGTAAAGAAAGAGAAATCAATCCAGAAATCAACGTCAAACACGTGGAAGGTTTCCAGTGGCTTGCATGAAGTGTGCTAAGTGTTTATCCATAGAAGGAAGGCCGATAATCTTTAGTTGGAGTTAGTAAAAGACAAGTAGAAGGTTGTTAGAGTCACCAACTATAGAAAATCACAACCCCGTGGATCGCTGGCATGGAGAAACACAAAGCGCACAGATTGTTGACGTGGATAGCGGGATCATCAAGCAAAGAAATAGAAAGCGCACGGTTCGCTGATGCAAACAAACACATTCTCGCAAATTGCTTACATGGTGTGTTTCTTGGAGGATAAGCTAGATAACTCATGCTAAACCGATTTAGTTAAAGCTTCTATAAATAGCTTATCAATAGTGAATGTTAGACACGTCACATATTGCTTTAATTCACTAAGCTTGAGAGTATTTCACTTGTTCTTACTGTCTTAGTGCTGAGAGAGACTCTTTGTTGTTTGGGAGTTACACTTTAGAGAGAAAGTTAGAGAAAATACTAGAGAGCTAGAGAGAGATAGGGAGTGTTGTTCTTCATTTTGTAAGTGTAATCTTGTCAATCAATAAAAAAGTAGTAGTGAGATTTATCTCAAACTTGCTAGAAGTCTTGGGTTCTCACTTTTGGGAAATCTTTGCAAGACACTTGAGCTTTCAGTGTTTAATATTCCTTTCCGCACTTAAGTGCGTAATCTCTCTATAGCTTAAAGCGCTACTTGGAAGATATACGATCCAACAATTGGTATATGAGCAAGTTCTCTTGCACAAGATTCATTCTCTATAAGTGTGAATCATGGGAAACGACAAGGTAGCTTTCAATCTTGGTATCTCTTTAGCTAAGCCTCATGTTCTGGCTGAAGGCGAGCTCGATTGGGGGTTGACCATGACACATAATTACATACAACAAACTGATTATCAATGCTGGAAGATAATTGAACGTGGAGATTAAAAGGCCACTATAGAAACTGACACCGTGAAGTGGGGGCCAAAGAAGTATGTCGCACTAGAGAAAAATTCCAAGGCGAAGCAGCTCATTCTGAACGCGCTCTCCAGGAAGGACATCTGGTAATGAAGACACGCGAAAAAATTGGAAGTTCGATCTACAACACAAATTCCACTTCTTCAAACTGGGCGATAACGAGACCATCTCCGACTACCACTCAAGGTTTCAGGTATTATGTGACAAAATTTCTTCCGCTAGTTTGAAAATAGACAAGTGGGAATATCTTTATCTTTCATACCCGGGGTGAACTCTAAGTTCGATGCCATGAACACAATAATGCTCATGACAAAGGAAACCAAAGGCCTTTCAGTTTCTGTTCTTGCTGGCAAACAAAGAGTGCAAGAAAGTGAAGACCTTAAGGAGTCGTTGACAGCTAAAGAAAACAAAGGCATGGTGTTAAAGCTTACTTGAATTCTCTCTAGAAAATGGAAAATGATGAAGTTCATGATCAAGACAAAGATAAAGACATCGCCATGATGACCAAGGTGGCAAAGAAGTTCTTTAAAAAACAAGGTGGTTTCAAGAAGGATAAAACAAGGCAGCGTGACATCAAGGACTTCGTCTGCTACAACTTCCAAGAGAAAGGGCATCACGCTAAAGCGTGTACTAACGCTAAAGTTTCTCCAAGATCAAGCTCATATCAAAACCTTCCTAAAAAGGCCTTCATCACTGTATAGGGAGACTCAGATGATGAGATCGACATTGGTGAGCAAGCATAGGACACGTGCTTAGCGGCAGTGCAAGATTCAGATTCTGACGACAACATTGAGGTACAATCTCTCAAGTTTGAACTACTTGCTAAAAATGATCTTGTTGATATGCTTAAAGGACTGGTAATTGATCACGAGTCTCTCGCAGCTCAAGCGAGAGACCAGATAGTTGAACTGAATGATTTAAAAGAGGAAGCAGTTGAGCTTTCTAAACAATTGCATGCAAAGAGCACCTTAATCACAAAATCTTGTGATCTTTGTAAAGTCAAAGGTTCAGTTAAGAACTTTGACTCAACTGTGAATGTCAAGCTTGATCAAATCTTGATCAAGCTTGATGATCTAACTAAGTATGTTGAAGCAAAGACCATTAATTAAACTGTCTTTGTAAAAGCATGACGTGGTTTGGGATTTAATTCTCAAGATTCCTCTACCAATCCTAGTTCATCTCGCTCCAGCGACCTATCTGAGAAGTTAGTTGCACTAGACAAAGAGCTTCAGTCTTGCAAGAGTGAAAACCTTTATCTAAAAAGCAAGATTCAAGTTCTTGATAAAGGAACAAATGAGACCAAAAAGTGGCTTCATGGAGCACATAAAATGTACATCAAACAAGCACAATCTCCTACACCCAGCTTATTAAAATTGAGTGTAAGAAACCATTCCGTCTAGGAAAGGGTGAATATGGTTATATAAGATATAACCACTGTTGTACTTTCTGTGGAAAGAACGGTCACTCCATGCATGAGTGTGAGCGCTTAATTGAACTCAAGAACAATCCCTACAATCATGTTAAGGCTAAATCTGGTAAGGGAAAGCTCGACCAAGCTAGTCTCGTTGATGGAAAGCTTGACTAGAGCAGGTCTTCTAAGACCAAGGTTGTGCATTCGAGGTCCTCAAAAGCTAAGAAATCACAAACCAAAGAACAAAAAGGAAATCCTCTTAAGGTCAAACCTCATCAAGTGCTTGATCTAAATGATCCAAGCTATTTTGAAACTGTTCCTCGAGGTGTTAAGCTGAAAGTTCTACCTTCCAGCTTAGGAATTGCTACGACCAATGAACCCACAAGCCAAAGCTTTGTTGGGTACCCAAAGCTTGATCTTTCTTTTTGCAGGTTGGAAGGAAGAGTAGGTGGTACATTGAAAGTGGTTGCTCATGCCATATGATGGACGATCCATCTTTAGTACTCTCATGTCAAGATAAGGAAGGGGGAAACATCTCCTTCGATAACAAGAAGAAAGGTAAGATCAAAGCAAGCGGAAGTGTCCATATCACCAACTCCATCCAAGTCAAAGATGTCAATCTAGTCGATAACCTCAGGTTCAATCTACTAAGTGTAGCTCAGTTGTGCGATCAAGGAGGAAATGAAGTCACCTTCAGCATGAAGTCCTGTGTCGTGACAGATCCAAATCAAGAAATTTTAATGAAGGGTAAACGAGTGGATAATACTTGTCTTTTCGATTACAACTTCTCTATAGTGCGACACATGTGTCTCTCTACACTTGAAGATCAATCAAATCTGTGGCACCAACGTATGGGACACACTAGCTTGCATTTGTTACACAAGCTACAGTCTAAAAATCTTGTTTGTGGTATCCCTCGCATCAAGCCAGAATCCATGACATCATGCTCCGAGTTCTTAAGATCAAAAGTGACAAGAAGCTCATTCGCTCCCAAAAAGGTAGTGTCCACTAAATCTCCTCTAGAGCTAATTCACATGGATATTTACGGACCACTATGAATCCAGAGTAAGGGAGGTAATCGTTACATTTATGTCTTAGTAGATGACTATTCTAGGTTCACCTGGACTCTTTTCCTCACTTCTAAGGGTGAGGCATTTAGTGCTTTTCACACCTTAGCGCTTCTTTTGGGGAAGAGTCTAGGTCTCCCAATTTGCGCAATTTGCTCAGATAATGGGCTTGAATTTAAGAATGGTGAGTTCCTCATGTTTTTCCAAGACAAAGGGATTGAGCATAACTTATCATCTCTCAGGACTCCTGAGCAAAATGACGTGGTAGAATGCAAGAATAGGATGCTGGAGGAAATGGCTAGAACTATGCTACTTTCATGCAGGCTTCCATCTCAATATTGGGCACAAGTTGTGAGCACAACGTGCTATATAATTAATAGGCAATGCTAAGGCCTATCCTAGAGAAAACTTCCCACGAATTGCTTAAGGGTCGTACACCTAACATTTCGCACCTAAACGTGTTTGGATGTAAGTGCTACATTCATAACAATGGAAAGGATCTCTTAGGAAAGTTTGATGCTAGGAACGAAGAAGATATATTTTTAGGTTATGCTCCTTCAAGCACGACGTACAAGGTGTTCAATCAAAGGACAATGAAGCTAGAGGATAGCATCCACGTGAAGTTTGATGAAAGGCCTTTTGACTCTTCTCCAATTTTGAGTGAAGATCCATTCCAAAGAGTAAATCAACCTTCAATTTCTCTTACAGGCCCTCTTTCTCGTTCCTCTCTTTCTTCCTCTGAAGAAAAAGGAAGTGATGATGAAGGTGAAGACTAAAGTGGTCTCCCTACAAACACTAGAGTTGCGCTGAATAAAGATAGTGCTCATGAAGATGAAGGACAAAAAGGTGAGGACTCTCAAACTGGTGTTCAATAAAGTGGAACGCCAAATGAAGATTTAGTGAGTCCAGTTTCTAGTGAGACAAGTATGCCTGAAGCTTCAACTGGAGCCCTCTTGCTCAAGCGCAACCCCTGAATGCTCAAGCAAGCACTAGTGCTCCCTCTGATAGATCTTTCATAGTCCCTAAAAAAAACAACTACTTTGAGACTTCTAAACTCCACTGAAATTGAAGTTCGCAACTATTAACAAATGCTAGATCATCTAGTAGACAACATTATCTCATCCTTTAGACATGGTACCCAAACTCGCTCTACTCTTCATAATTTGTATGCTAGTAATGCTTTTGTGTCTTTATAGGAATCAAAAAATATTTCACGTGCACTCCAAGATCTAGATTGGGTGATAGTGACGCAAGAGGAGCTAGAAGAATTTAAGCACAATCAGGTATCGCGCCTAGCGCCAAGGCCATCTGATAGAACCATCATTGTACGCGCTGACTATACAAGAATAAGTTGGATGATGATGGAGAAGTTGTGCTAAATAAAGATATACTTTTTGCTTAAGGCTACAATCAACATGAAGGGATAGACTATATGAAACATATGCGCATATAGCACGACAGGAAGCAATAAGGATGTTGATAGCTTATGCATCACACAAGGGATTCAAGTTGTTTCGAATGGATGTGAAGACTGCATTCCTCAATGGCAACCTGAACGAGGAAGTATATGCCAAGAAGCCTCCAGGTTTTGAATATCTTTCTTATCCTAAGTATGTATACTTCTTACACAAAGCTCTATATGGTCTTAAGCAAGCGCCTCATGCTTGGTATGACTGTCTCTTGGGGTACCTTCCACAGCACGACTACAAAATAGATCTAGTTGATAAGGCTCTCTTCATAAGGGAAGTAAAAGGTGATATATTGATTGTTCAGGTGTATATTGATGACATTATTTTTGGGTCAACTAACTTGCAGCTTGTAGATGACTTCAAAGGTACCATGAGCCTCAAATTTAGTATGAGAAAGACTGGTGAGCTAACCTTTTTCTTAGGTCTACAAGTTAATCAACTCAAGGAAGGAATTCAGATTCATCAACAAAAGTAAATAAAGGATTTGTTCAAGAAATTTGGGATGGAATCGTGCAAACCATTCCCTACGCCTATCTCTACTACAATAAAGCTAGATGCAGATCTCGCTAGTGAAAAGATCAATGAGACCATGTATAGAGGTATGGTAGGATCACTAATGTATTTGACTGCCTCTCGTCATGACATTGTTTTTGCAGTTGGCTTATGTGCACGACCACAGTTTGACCCTAGGGCTTCACATCTTGCGAATGTCAAGCGTATATTGCGCTATCTTAAGGGCATTGTCGATATTTTCTTGTGGTATCCCAAGGGTGGAGAACTATCTTTAGTGGGTTATACAGATGCTGATTATGCTGGATAGTTGATAGATAGGAAAAGCAAAAGCGGCATGGCACAATTCCTAGGTCCTTGCTTAGTTTCGTGGGTATTGCGCTATCAACCACTAAGGTTGAGTACATTGCAACAACTTCTTGTTGTTCATAGTTATTATGGTTAAAGCAGAATCTTGTCGAGTTTGGCATATTGCTGCGTACACTTCAAATCAAATGTGATAACACTAGCGCTATTAGTGTCTCGAAGAATCCAGGGCACCACTCACGGACCAAGAACATTGATGTGCGCCATCACTTCTTACGTGATCATGTTGAGCGCAAGAACATTGAGAGCAAATAGCTGATATTTTCATCAAGGCACTCAACAGGTTACCCTTCCTGCACCTTAGGCTTCATCTTGGTCTTATTCCTCTCAATTAGACCATTTCTTCATGTGTTGTAAGCTTTTCCCAACATTGACTATGAATTAGCTTGCTTTATCTATTTTGGGAACTTTAGTTTGGTTGTGCTTCTTGTTTTATCTCGCTTTCTTCATTATCTACTCCAAAAGGCCAACTTAGTTATACTTGAATATTGCTTTTAAGGTCATTACTCTGGTCAACATCAATAGCATGCTCTGATTTGTACCCAAAATAGAGAACGGTGATTGCATTCTGTCCATATTACAAGCCCTTAGAAATGATGCACTCCTATCGGTGTCCTAAGCCTGAGCTTAATGTAACGCTTCCTAGACCTTATAGCTCTACACTGGAAGTATTCATTCTAGTATCAAAAAGCATGAAATCCCCCCTTATATGCACATACTTGTTATATGAATATTTTGAGTGTGAGTGTGTATTGTCCTTATATGAAATGTGCACTCTCCACCTACTTGCGCTTTAAAACTCATGTTATCACTCTTTATTACATCACAACTCAAGCATGATCGAACTACTTACCCATTACTGGTAATTGAGTTTATTTGGTAGAGCTGTTGGAAAGTGTGTATTGTATGGTTCAAGAAAAGCACATGGATTCTAGTTTCAAGGCAGAACCAGTGGGCTTTGTAGATGTTGGTAAAGGTGTTGCTTTATTTCAAGCAAGGCTGTCATAACAATTTGACAGTGCTTATGGATGTATCCGTTTGTGATCTAGCCACTTGATTGATCTGATGGGTTGCACTGGGATTTGTATTAGCTTCTCTATATATTAAGAGGTACAATGTGACTTTTCTCTCTAACTTGCATTTATCTCTCTCTCAAATCTCATCTCTCTCCCTACTCTCTCTCACCATTACCTTCTAGTCCTCTCATATCATTACCTACATCTCGCTCCTCCATTCACAAACACTCTACCTTACCAAAATGTCTACCTCCTCCAAGCCCGTACTAATGACCCTTGGTGAAGAAACCTTGAAGCAGTTTCTTGTCTTCCAAGAACTGCAAAAAGAAGTCCACCGCCTCTTCAGCTGGACCTTCCTCTACCCAAGCCATACCTCCTCCAACTCCACAAACCAAAACTACCGCTCTTACCCCTGAAAGTCCTACAGTTAAGAAAGTACCAGAAGAGTCGAGCGCTCCAAAAGCGAATCAAGAACCACTCGACCTTATCAATGAGGTGGTCGGTACCATTTTCGCTAATGTTGTGTGTGTTCAATCGGAGGAACTCAAGACTTCAAAGAAGGTGCTCAAATCTTCACCTTCCAAGATAGATCTCACAACTCAAGATGATTTTCCCTCGCCTAGGTCCAAGAAGACCATTTCCGGATCAGGCGAGAATCTTCCTCCTCCCCCAAGGCAATCTACACATATTATCTCTATGGAGATCGAGGATGAAGAAGAGGATGAGGAGTTTGCACCTCTTCCCCATGAGCATCATGTTGATTCTCGCAGCGCGAAGAAAGGTGTCAAGCGCGCTTGTGTGATTGAAGAGGACGAGGTGAGTGCAGATAATGAAGATCTGGCTCGAGCGTTGGTTGTTGTACAGGAGGACAAGTGCAATAAAAGTAAGCGCATATAAAGTAAGTCCTCGGATCTTTCCTCTTTCCCTTCTATTCCTTATGGAATTGTCAAGCGCAAGGTCTTGGAGCCTGTCATTGTCGCCCGCGAAACTCTATCGATGACTGAGAAGGACTTTGGCACTAAGCGCTTCCGGCAGCTTCTCGAGATACAAGGATGGCACGAGCTTGAGAACTCTCCATCCTCCGCGAATCCGGAGGTGGTACGTCGGTTCTATGCAACTCTTATAGCGGTACCTACACATGGAGATAATCTCACTAATATAGTGTATATTGTATGGAAGGAGCATAATGAGTACTTCTTAGTGAAGGATTTTGCTGGGGCTATTGGGCAGGATATAGGGCCAGATGGCTTGACTGGCTACAACAAGGTCTTGAAGAAGAATTGTCCAAAAGATGCCAGGTATATTAAACAGGTTGTGTTTGGTAAGAATGTACCTTCTGTTTTGAACACCGACTCTCTCTCCCCCTCTACAAGAAGCTCCTCCACTACTTCATTGCCCAGAATATCATGCCTCGCTCCCAAAATCTCGACACCGTCACCGTAGCTGATGAGTGTCTCATGGAACGCGCTCTTGCTGGTGAGAAGATCAACACTGCTCAGATAATGTTTACACATATGGTCACTTGCAGAGCATCCACCTCCCATCATCTCCATTTTCTCCATATTATTAAAAAGATGATGATGGAGAAGACGATCTATGAGCCCACTGAAGAAAAGGTGTTCAACTCAGTTCTGCCTTCTGCTATTGTGTCTAAGTTACTCGCTACAACTAAGGCCAAGGCACTTGTCATAGAGGAGAAGTAGCAGCCCAAGGGACTCACTTATGGCTATGAGCAAGAAACCACTCTCAAAGCCCTCTACAAGATAGAGAAGGCGATTCAGGTCCATTGCGAGGTAATGGAGAGCAAGATCAACGATCTTGATTCTCGCTTGGAGAAGGTGACAGAGTCGCTTGTGAAAGTTTTGGGTAGTACGTGATCTGGGTTGATGTATGTTTGTGCTTTATGTTTTGTTTGTTGTCAAGCTGGTAGTCTCCCTAGGTTTATCTGCTAGAAAAGGTGTAAGGATATTATCTTAATACTATATACTTTTGATGATTAGATTCTTGTGCTTGATTCATGGTTGCGGTATAGCTTGACTGGTTCTACTGACTTTTATGCATGATAGTAGAGTTGAGCTTGATTGTGCATCTTAGTTAAGCTTGATGTTTTTCGATGATGTCAAAAGGGGGAAATAAACAGGTGCATATGCTTTTGTCGAAATTGAGATGTGACTTAGACCGTCTTGGTCTAAGGGGGAACAAAGATAACTTGGTAAGTGTTTATAGTTGAAGTATTCTGCTTGTATGCTTGACTAAGTATATTGATCGAGCTCAATGTGAACTTGAGCTTAACTACATACATATGCATTGTTGAGTCTTGTATATGTTTGTCATCATCAAAAAGGGGGGAATTTTTTTATTAAGGTAAGCTAGCTTAACCGTTTCTCTTGTTTTGATAATGACAAATCTATGTGTTTATTGATCTTTGTGTGTTTTAAGCTTGACAGGTCATGCTCGAAGAGTTTTAGGTCTGACTTGAAGGCAAAAGATCCAGCTTAACCATTTATTGGTGGAGCTAGAGTCTAGCGAGGAAAATAGAGTCTCACTAAGACTATAATAAGCAATGAGAGGATCGCGCTAAGAAGTGAGAGGATCGCACTGTGTAGAGAAAGAAGTAAAGCAAGAGAAATCAATCCAGAAATCAATATCAAACATGTGGAATGTTTCCAGTGGCTTGCATGAAGTGTGCTAAGTGTTTATCCATAGAAGGAAGGCCGATAAGCTTTAGTTGGAGTTGGGAAGGACAGGTAGAAGGTTGTTAGAGTGCCAACTATAGGAAAGCAAATCCATGGGGATAACTAACATGGAGAAACGCAAAGCGCACGGATTATTGACATGGATAGCGGGATCATCAAGCAAAGAAACACAAAGCGCATGAATCACTGATGAAAACAAACACATTCTCGCGGATTACTTACATGGTATGTTTCTTGGAGGATAAGCTAGAGAAGTCATGCTAAACAAAGTTAGTTAGAGCTTCTATAAATAGCTTATGAATAGTGAATGTTAGACACGTCCCATATTACATTGAATTCACTAAGCTTGAGGGTATTTCATTTGTTCTTACTGTCTTAGTGCTGAGAGAGATTCTTTGTTGTTTGAGAGTTACGCTTTACAGAGAAAGTGAGAGAAAACACTAGAGAGAGCTAGAGAGTGTTGTCTTCATTTTATAAGTGTAATCTTGTCAATTAATAAAGAATTAGTAGTGAGTTTTATCCCGGACTTGCTAGAAGTCTAGGGTTCTCACTTTTGGGAAATCTTTGCAAGACACTTGAGCTTTCATTGTTTAATCTTTCTTTCCGCACTTAAGCGTGTAAGCTCTCTATAGATTAAAGCTCTACTTGGAAGATATACGATTGAACAAGTCTCATTTAATTCTCTTTAGTCCTCAAATCCTTATTTCAGCTAAAAGTGGCTGGCCTAATTTAATCCAAGGTCTGATTTTATTTGACCATTTTCCTCCAAGCCGCTTTAAAATCTTGTATTAATTTGCCACAATATCTAAAATTTATAAAAGTACGAGTGTAGACTCCGAATACAAGTTAACGTAAAACTAACTATATAATATATAAAATATACATGCAAATGACCTAATATAGTATCCAATTAGACTCCTAAAATATGCGTAAAATGAATGTCATCACATAGTGGAATACATAGTGCATAAATTATGAATACATGTGCATAAAAAAAGCAAACAAAAAAAGAAGTAGAAGAACATCATAACATGTGCATCACAAAAATGTAAAAGTTCAATTTATTAAGAGAAAAATTACAAGGAATTAGCCTAGATTGTACAATAAAATTGTACTAAGTAAAAAATGTATCATAAAAAAGTGCAAGAAATCAACATGATTACTGAATGTGCAACATACTATATCCAAAATATGCAAGAAAATAGACTGAAATGTGTAACAATAATTTACACTTTATTCCAGATTTCTAAAGAACTTTAGTCCAAGTTCGACAAATGTGTCCATGCTTAGAATATCTTCCACAAACCCTATTTTCCTTGGATGAACTAGAAATAACCTTCTCTGCAGTGCTTTTAAGACATTTACTATTTGACAGCCTTCCTTTTGTTTTGCTTGTGCGGGTGGGAGAACATCAACTTGCTCCGGAATTGGACCGAGAAGCGACTCATTATGATAAGCTTGTTCTCAGCTTTAGTAGAAGGGTTAACTTCAATTGAATTTATGTAATGATCTTTTCTGCTTTTAATACAACAAGTAAATCTTACATCAATTCAAGATTATCATCAATAGTATTGGTGCAAGAGTGAGTCTCATATAGAATCTCAAAGGCTAAAAGTTTCATTTCATCTAGCTCAATGCTTTCCTAAAAAACTGAATCATCTAACTCAAAAGTTGGTTCAAATATTGCCTTCTTCATCCAACGTGGTTTAGTATATACTTCCCAGGTAGTAACTCTTTACCAATACTTCTGAGAAACATGAACAAATGAGAACGAAGAATTCCCACAACAAGAAACCCATTGCAAGAGCAAAACAGATCATCAGAAGAAAGGATATGCTTGACAAGATATACTTTACCATCACTAGAACGCACATGGAAGACATGACCATCATAATCATCTTTCACCACATCAACAAGAGAGCAATTGAAAAATGATGAATGTATTTGTTCCTGAACTTCATAAAATATGTTGATGGTGAAAAATAAAGCACATTGTTACTCTACTGCAAGAGTAGTCTTCAAAGACGGAAAACAAGAAACTAGATCTAAGTCGTTCTTCCTCTGATTATGCCTCTGGGAATCAATTGTGTTATAAAATTGCAAAATAAAAACATTCATGCAAGATGTTGAGCCAATAAAACTTGAAAAGAAAGGGTTCTGACTTTCAGATCTAGATGTTGTCCTCAACAAACTACCCATGTCCACATCTTGAAAGAAAGATGGGATCCAATAATTATGCAGAAGAAAAAGTGATTGCAACCCAATGTTAGATCCGAGATCAAAGTCAGACATAATGGAATGTCAATAATCTTCAAATTGTTATGGCTTTAATTCATCACCCCAAATAATCGAATTAAACCTTTTTCTAAAATCTTTTGAAACATATACATCAATCTTAACCTTAACTGGAACCTTGAACATGATGTTCCACATGTAAAAATGATGGACAGACTTAGGAAAAACCTGTTCAACTGTCGCCTTCACAACACAGTCTTGATCAGTTAAAAAACATATGGATCATGGCCCATAGCCTTCTTAAAATTCTCGAACAACCAAACATAAGATGGTATATCTTCATGAAGCAACAAGCCATAACCAAATAGAACGGAACACTTGTTATTATCGACTCCAGTGAAGGGCACAAAAATCATATTATACTTGAAAAATATTGATAGAAAAACCAATAATTGGAAAACTAGACATGCAAGAAAAAAACAAAGAAACTGCAACATATATGAGATGTTCAAGAATTATAAACTTGAATGTGCAACATAAATTGATGAAATGTCAAATATAAATTAAATTTCAACAGATATGAAATGTGCAAGATAAATGAACTTGAATGTGCAACATAATTGATGAAATGTGCATCAAATATGAATTGAATTGCAATAAATATGAATCTTATGTGCATGAAAATAAGAATGAAAGTGCATGAATTACCTATCCGATTTCTATGTTATATCTGCTGAAACAACGTCTCCGAAGAATGAAAACTTTTATGAGAAATAGGATCATAATAGAAAAACATGCTTACACGATTTTCGTCATCCATTGCGTAGTCAAAGAAGAATGCATCACATCTATCTTTTCTACATGATAGATTGTTTATTGTCATTTGAGCATCATACTCATACAAATACGCATTAAGATATCTACTAAAATTATTAAAGTCAACATAAGTGACAACAATATTAGAATACGAATCAATCGTATTCTTGTACATTTTAAATATTTAATTGTACCAATATTAGAATTCAAACAGTTGATAATAAAATCTTGATGCAAACCATTCAATTTCCTATTGCCCGTTTAAAACTGTTTTTGTTCTTCAAGTAACATTGCATGTGTGTGTCATTCCTCGAACTTTTTAACACAATATCCAAGATTCCTTGATAACGGAGCGCTAATGTAGCTATGTAACCACATTTTGCTGAGATAGTCCTTTGCCATGATATATTAGCAACATCTTTGCCTTTAGATTTCTTTTAACCTGACTTTTTGGGTTTAGAACCTTGCGTGTTGCACAATAGATATTTCCAAATAAAAATCTTTAAACTGTCTTCAGCCTTGACTTAAGTACCACGACGGACTTTAAAGCCAACATGTTTAGCACATATTTTATAAAACTCAAGAGCATCTTTGATTGTTTGAAATATCTTCCCCACAAAAGGCTTCAAATCGTCCCTGCAGATAGGAACATAATACTTCGAATTCCCAAAAGAAAATGAAATCACAACATTTTCTTGAATTTGAAGTGTCCCAATAAACAATGTGCAACACCATGTAAATAAAGCTGCAACACAAAGATGGAAAATGTGTAATTTGATGTCATAAAGAGTGCAACAACATGGAAATTAATATGCAATAACATCTGAATAGATGTGCATCACGAACTTAATAAATATGCAATAATGTAACAATAACTGTGCAATACAATGTTAATTAAAGAGAAATAAGATACGACGATTTGAGCAAAATAGAGTCATGAATTAGAGAAACAACATTTACGCAAGGGAGAACAACCAAACAAACGCATGAATCAATACATAGATAAACAACCGATTCTCTTTTCAAATTACTAGAAACAACATCTTCAACAAACACCTTTTCATCATCATCTTCAACAAAAAAATCCATTATCTAGTATCATCACTTCACCAAAAAGAAAAAACACAAGGATCAAACACATACAAAATAGTGAAGAAAATAAAAAACTAAATCTGACCAAAAACTATAGGAATAGAAAATTGAAGTCAGAAACCAAATTGAATGCAGATGATATGAACTCATTGAGCAATTTAACGGGCTTGAACAAGATCTGGAGCAAAATCGAGAAGAAGCCAACGGTGAAAATTGATAGGCTCAACTAGAACCGAAGATCGAGAGGAAGAAGGGGGTGAAAATCGATTAAGATCAACTAGAAACAAAGATCACGAGGAAGAAGGCGGTGAAAATCAACAAGATTACACGAGATCTAGAAGAAATAGGGAAGAAGAAGATCACGTAGAGAATCGCCCTCAAAACTCACCAAAAAGGAAAGTGTAGAAGAGGAAAGAAAAACGACGTCAGGTGATGTCAGCAAGAAAAAAGAGGATCCAAGTGTTCATATCTATTCCTGTTTCTCACACAAAAAGTTTCTCACATGAAACTTTTCCTATTTTCGTAACTACAATACAATATACCTTTCATCAATGAGTATTATATCAGCCGATGTAAATTAGTTTCTTTTTGGTTTAAAGAGAATCGGTGTCTCCATACGTGTTAATAAAGAAATAAAGATGTAAAGCGGGGTGTAGCCCATCCCCTAATATCATTGTCCAACAAATCACAAACTTCCGAAGGAGGAGAATCCAAAAAAGAGATACCTAAACTAACATGTAGTGAGGTCACGATGTAAATTAGTTAGCGCACTCTTTCTTAGAACTTTGAAGATTCATGCTCGTACTGTAAAGTGTTTCTTTTCTTTTTTGAAAGGTTAAAGCGTTTCTTAAAGCATACGTTTCTCGAAGAGAATAGATTCGCTTACGGTTTAGTATTCACCATGAGAGCAAAAAGAAATCTCGAATTTGGTCCGTTACATGGGGTCCGTATATTCATTCCTTACTATAAACTGAATAATGAAAACTTGCAATAAATTTTGAGACGTTTAAAGGCTTTGAATTCCATTGATCAGACCATCTCTGTATTAAAAGCAGCAGCAGCATCAACATTTGGATTCCTGCTTTGTCTTAGCCTTATAGTTCTGGTTGGTCATGTAGTATGAATGACGACAACGTGTAAATTAGGTTAGTCACATATTATATTAGGCTCCAAAACTCAGCTCAAGGATTTACCAGACTTCGTACAATTATGAGATCCAACGAAGCTTTGTTCATTATTTGGTTGATGATATTGGCATTCACTGTAACCCCAGGTACGTAGATCCGACTTGTCAGTTGTCACATACCAATACACGTTATAACATTACGCAACCTGAGCTCAATCTACTGATCAGGCAAAGGCTACCGGTGGATGCAAATATGCAAAGACGAGAAGTCAACTAAGCATCCATTTCATTGCATTAAAGAGCTCTGTGATATCTACTGTTCGCGTAGGCACGGCGAAGAAGACTCCCATGGCTGGGGAAAGTGCAAGCCTGATGATCCTTACACGTGTCAGTGCTTCTACATCTGCTACAAACACGGACTCAATCACTGACTATTAACAAATATTAATCCATTTATTATAATCATGTCTTATGGATGCTTAAAATCCAATACATTGGTCTGTAAAAAAAAAAGTTTATCTCTGTTTTTCATTTTTCACTCAAATATAGGACATTAAGCGCCGCCTCTAATCTGAACAGGACAGCCCTTTGCCACGGGCCCGGGTGGTCGGATCTCTGAGCAAGCCCGTGGGCCAGCCTTGATTGCACGAGTATTAGTCTTTGCACCCACTGTTGAAGAAGCTATACATACAAACAAAGATAATGTTAAAAACTAGCAATCTTGAGCATGATTGTCAGAATCAAGATCCTACTCTGGAATGATAGGATCGTGGGATTGAGCAATCACAATGATAAAATGACTACAATATGTCTTTCTAGTACAAAATATATAAAATAAACGATTTTTACTCACACAAGATTGATACTACCATCATACATAGCTAAAACTACTTTGCATACCATAATTTATACTCCCTCCGTCTCCTTTTCTTCTTCCTGTTTCTTTTTTCACATTTGCCGATACATGTTTTCTATCGTATATATCTCTAAATATATTCATCTAAAAATCAAAATTTGATATTCTTAAAGCATTTATTGAGACAAATCAAACAAGACCACCCATGACTATGTTTATTTTATATATTGGGAGATATTAGCAGATTCCCTTAACTGATGAATAGTGCCCGAAAAAAAGTAAGAAGAACAAAAAGGGGGCGGCAGGGAGTAAATGCTTACCATAATCTCATCATTAAAATGCTTGTAGTTAAAATCATACTCCTCTATCCCATTTTCTCAGTCTTAAGGAATATATTATTGCCATTATAAACTCACACCTACTCAATTTTACTACCTCTTTCTCATTTCTCTCTCTATAATCATTACACTTTTACTTTCCTCTCTCCTCTTTATCTCTATCTCTCCTCTCATTTTTGCACTTTTCACTTCTCTCTCTCATCTAATCATTAAAATTCCTACTTTTATTAATTGGCTTCCAAAATCCAAAAAATACAAGATCCAACCTGATCCTATGTAAGATCCTGACATAGTTAAGATCCTATTATCCTAAGTTTAGGATAGTAAGATCCTACAATCCGGATCTAGATCCTGACAGCAATGATCTTGAGTAAAAGAGATGGCATGAGAAACAAAAAGCTATGAAGATCTTACATTGGACGGTTCTTCCCGGTGGACGGTACTTGGGTGGTGGTGGTTGTCTGGCGGCAGCAGGCGATACTTTAGAGGGTCTGTCACTCTTGTTTGTATTATGACTATCCAATTCGAGTTTACGTTGAACGCCACTACTAGATATTGCACTGCTTGATTTTGCATTCCAAGGCTTTGAGTGTGTAAGAGTTCCACCAGAGCCAGGGTATTTTTTCGCCGGCTTTGGATCTGTTAATCCTCTTGACCCCATTGATGGAGGTGTTCTGCTAATAGCTGTTTTTGAACGAAGGGAGGGTGGAACATACGGACAGTTCTGCATCAATTCAATATCCGAAACCCAGTTATTTAATGATCAGAATATTTGCGAAGTGATATTTACCATGGAGGAAATTACTATACCTGGAAGAAAGGATGTTGAAGAACCTCGGAAGCAGTAGGTCTCTTACAAGGATCCCACGAACAGAGTGCCTATAGAGATATTAAAAATTTTTTAATTGGATTCGTGTATTTAAATATCGTTTCCCGTTGAGGATGGAAGAAAAATGATTCTTACCCTCATAAGGCTGATTGCATCTTCACTAGCTGAAGGCATCAACATAGAAAGTTTAACTCCAGGAAGCTGATCAGTAAAATAGGCAATTGCTCAGAATGGTGCAAGCGTAAAAGTAAGTTCATTCACATTGTTCTGTTCGATATCTGGTAGAAGATGTGTTATAAGAAGTTGCAAATAGGTGCACACAAATTACAGTTTCTATCAAGTTCTCACCATGAAATTCTAGTAGATATAATAACAATTCACAAGTAATGCAGAAACAGCACACAAAGCTATCAAATTGAACTGTCAAAACTAGCAATAGACTAAGAAAGAAATACAAACCAGAGGGAACTGATAATTCATTGATCTTGCGAGTTGAATTCCTTGGGACCAAGTTTCGTCTGTCGGTGTTCCTATTACACTGCAAATTTTGGAAATTTCATCCGCTTCACTGCAATGATAGAAGATATTAAGTTAATACAAGAACAGGTCACTTCAAGTATATATAAATATATAGGACAACTGATTTAATCTTCGCGGTGAAAGCACACCTGTATAAATCTAGTATAAGATATATTAAGAGTAGTACCTTGAACCAGGAAAAAGTGGTCGAAGAGAAAACAACTCAGCCATAATAGCCCCCATTGCCCACATATCTGAAATTACATTAAAGAACTCTTTCAGTTCCCAGAATTAATGGTCAAGAAAATTCTACTGAATTTTTTGTATGTATCACTCACCAACAGCTGGAGTATAAGTTCGAGATTGCAAAAGAACTTCAGGAGCCCGATACCTGCCACAGCATATACACGATTAGAAGTACATCATTCATCATAAGATTTATCTAAATATCATCAAATTGTTGCAAGCATTATCTAGCAGAACAGAGCAGACATGGAAGGTTGAAAGCTTACCAACGAGTCGACACGTACTCTGTGTATGGTGCACTAGAATTAATTTCCCGAGCAAGCCCAAAATCAGCTAATTTGATTACATTTTTAGAAACCAGAAGATTCTCTGCAGATGCAATTATTTACACAGTTAAAACAGAAACATGCATTTAGTTGACAATCAAAAAAATTACCTGGCTTGAGATCACGGTGAAAATATCCACGACTATGCATGTACACGAGGCCTTGAAAAAAAACTTGAAAGCACCAATTTCTGATTTCAGATTCTGTAAACGGCTTAGCCCTATCTTTCATTAACTGGTATAAGTTGAACTCCTGATGTTAATGGAAAAAAACAAAGGAAAAGTCATTACTCATTACATATCTCCACTGAAAGAGGTACAACATGAAGCAAAGGCCTCAGCAAATGCTTATGCAGACTTACCATATATTCAAAAATAAAGTGTAAGATGTCGTGCTCCCTGATTACTTCCTTCAGCTTAACAATATTAGGGTGTTTCATCCTCCTCAAAGACTGCAAAGTTTTGGAGAGATATATATTATTAATACCTAGAATAGAGCCTCGTGGGATTTTATGTAAACAAGAAAAATACCTTCACTTCTCTAAGGTTAATGCATTCATCCCAAGAATAATATTTTTTCTTCATCTTCTTTACTGCAACCTGTTACAAGTTGAGAAAATAAACTCCTCAGAAATTAATATTCCTTTTTGATGCAAAATAGAGCATATGAAATGTTAGATAGGTAAAGATAACATACAACTTCTCCAGTTTGTTTATTTATGGCACGCCATACACTCCCAAAGGTTCCATCTCCAACTTCTTTAATAATTTTGTACCTACAGTACCACAAGATGTCAGCAAGCAACATGAAAAAACAATTTACACAACAAGGACAATGTATAACAGACAAACCTCTCCATCGTAACCCAGAAAACCACAAAGTCCTATAGCAGCTGACTTCTGTTAATCCACAAATTGCCAAACCAGAAAAGTATAAGATTATACTATCAGGACTTTGGTCAATGGTACCGGAACAGCACGAAACCCACGTCAACTTTCTACTACAGAGCACGTCAATAGCAAAATGGTAATAGACTTGACGGCCTTATTTATCAGACATGTCAGTCCAAATAGACTTGCGAAGGGAACGCGATTTAGATACTTTACTAGCATCATATAACATGATTTGTAAGAAAGATGCCGAGGTGTAGATGTGAATAGAAGAAAGAAATTTGCCAAGAGACTCAACAGCTAGTTGTCACTATGCCTTGAAGCCATCAGGGTCTAAAGAACGAAGTAAATATTGTGTCAAAGAGAGCTTAAACCATATATCACAATCTAAGATGATTACTAAAGCTGCCTTTCAATATCCACGAGTAGATTGCATCTCAAATCCTGAAACAAATCATACTCCCATTTCAGCTAAAAAAAAAGATAAATCTAATCAGCAGTATCATAAATTATTGTATCTTACCTTAGAAGATAGGTTTCTTATAATCTTTGACTGGATGTTCTGCAGAGAACTAAGCAAGAGGAAACAGGTTCAGAAGAAGAATAAGTAATTAAGTACATAGATTTAAACCACCAGTTATACTGTACTTACTCAAAGGGTAATTGTAGCACTGTAGCGAAAACTGTAACTCTCTCAGAAGAAAAAAGCATTAGTTGTCCTATAGTGATTATCAACAGAAACTCCAGCACTAAGTGGAGTTGACAAAGGAAACAAGAAGGAAATCTCCAAGGATGAAAACCGCCAATCGAGGACTTTTTGCGTTGGAGAAACCCCAATTTTGAAGCAGTTTGACAGAATGTGAGCATATTCCATCTCTCTACCAAGCAGGTAAACTTCAGATCAGATTCCAGAGCCTGCCAACAGATTTGTCAGAGAACACAACCAAATTAGGTTCAGTAAGATAAAACAATCTCAAACGTCAAACAAATGCAAACTACACGAATCCAGCCATTTTAAGAGTTTCACTCCAATGGGTAGAGGCCAAAACAGGTCAAATATTCAGAAATCCAATTGCTTACTTAATTGCCAATCCAGCCCTAATAACCATGTCAAAAGTTAAAATGCAACTTGAGAAATAGCAATTCATAACCACACCAAGCTCGTCATAAACAAATGAAAACAAAGCCAATATTCCGCAATGAAAATCGGAAGAGAATGTGTCTTACCTTACCTAACCTCAAACCATAACCGACAAACAAAACCAAAACAATTAAATAGATCACCAACCTAGCTAATCAATGAGTCAATCGGAAACCCTAACTGAAACGGAAGGGGTCGACATTGTAGCCCTCACCCCTATCAAACAACAAAATCTGCAGAAGCAATTAAATGAAACCAATAATCGATAAAAATGAACAATCAGATCAGACACACACCGCAACACGACATATTTAAACCAATCAACAATAAATCGCAGCCCGGATCTGAAATACAACAAAAATAGAAAGAGATAGGTAATGGAGGAACAACCTGCAAGCCAACCGGCATAACCTCCCTTGCAAAGGAAGAAAAGTCGACTCCAGAGCGGTCGCCTAAACCTTTTTCAATCGTTTGGTTCGGCTTTCTTTCTGTGTATTTGTTGATTTGAATAAGAAGGCAAAGAATAGATCCTTTCTTCTCCACCTCTATGAGCTAAGAGCTTATATATTAGAATTAGAGGGACACCCTAAAAGCTTAGAAAGTGGGATGCCTCCATTTCACGCATTATATATAACAGCAAGAAATCATTGTCAAATAAGGAGAGTGAAAGAATATCTTTTTCCTTTATTTATATTTGTTGGTTTGGGTTGATAAGTATGATTTGACAGACATTTATTTGGTCCGACAAAACTACGGGTCTACGACACCGTCGCCAACGCTATATTGTACCCTCTAGTCTTATTACCACCTGAGATTTTACCGCTTGCCAGGTGTGCTACTGTTTCATTACAATATTCATTCTTTGTATCATGCACTTTGTAATAATGAGAATTACTCACTCACTTGTCACTTTTTATTTTCTCATTTCTTCTCGGTATATTTGTCGAGATGTATTTTCTATGATAGATATTTCTGAACTTAAATTAATAAAAGATATTTATATCTTATTAAAGTACTCGTCGAGATTAATAAAATAAGATCAAATATGACTCTGGTTTTTCATATACGTCCAAAGAAATCGAGAAGATTCTAGTAAAATGTGAATAGTGAAAGAAAAAGAAAGAGGAAGAATAAAAAGGGACGGAAGGAGTAATAAGCAATTGAGTTTGGAGCTTTTTTGTTATTTTTTATGTTTTTTTTGTTTGTGTGTACAATTGAACGAGAGAAGATGGAATCGTCCAAAGCATTCATCATCGAGTTTTTGAATTACTATGAAATATATAAGTTGTATCGGTGTTAACAAAAATGACAAACCGACTAAGTAATTCTCCTGCCTAATAATATCCCTACGCCCCCTCAAATTGGAGTGTTGATAAAGAGAGGCAGTCTGCCTATACGAAGTTTTAATGTGGCCTTGATGATGGCTTTGTTAAAACATCGTCGACCTGCAGGTGAGTAGGAACATGAGCTAATGCAATCAATCCTTAGAGAGTTGTAAGGGCATGTAATGACATACTACTTCAATTATTTTGTGTGCTCATGGTAAATCGGATTTCTAGCTAGTTGATGGCCGTTTGACCATCACAATTGACTGGCATTGGATGGCGAGAAGGAACACCCAACTCAATGAGCAATCTAGCCAACCAAGCCAGTTTAGTTGTGACCCTCTGAAGTGATCTACCTCAGCTTCGGCTGATGACAAGGAAATAGTGGCTTGCCTTTTGAGGTCCAACTGATGGGCGAGCCTCCTAAAAAGCACAATGTAGCCACCAATCAGACTGTTGGGTGCAAATGCAAGATGACGTCCAATTTGTATCAGAATAGGCATGTAATTGAAAGTATAGAGAAGAAGATCATGATTCATATTACCTATGAATTATCTTAGAGTATGAAGAGTAGCCCGAAAATGATGAATGGATGAACATTGCATAAATTGACTTGAATGTTGGGTAAGATGCCAGGATGGGAGTTGGTGTTGAAATAGAGGTTCCAACAAGTTGTTTTTTAGGTGTTTATTCAAGAAGATAATCTTTGTCACCCTTTGAACATAAGTTTGATTGAAGGTTCCATACTTCTAGTGGACGAGAGACAAGGAAAGATTGTCATGACCAAAATTATGTAAGAGATCTTGGTTGAACTTCCTGTTGGAACCAGTTTTTTAGCAAAATTCCGGCCAGTTTTCAGGCTATCTCCGATGGTCGGAATTGTCAGGATAAGGGACTATTGGCTTCCTCTCCACGAGCTCTTGAATATGGTATATTCATATGCTAAAATCGGGTTCCGAGTGAATGAGAAAAGCCTGCTCAAAGTAGATGCTTGGAAGGGATCCGGGTGAAGTTTTGGGGTGTTTTTGGGTGGAAAATTGTCCACGTTGAAAATGGGAGAGATCAACAGCCTGATCAGCTACTATAGAAACCGACCCTCTCCTCTCATTCAGGACACACACGAAAAGCATTCTCTCTTCTCTCCCTCTGAAATCCTTCGGGGGTATACACAGTTCTTCGGGTTCGCCAGATTTCCGGCTTGAGTGCCGAATTTCGACGCGGTTGTATCATGGGATTCCAAACACCGGTAACCATCTCACTAACTGGGCGTTTTCCGAATTAAGGACAGAGATTCGCTCTCGCCTCTGCGTTCTACGCTCGTTCCTCGTTTCAATTCGGTATTAATCTCTGTTCTTAATTCATTTATTGTTTGCAGATTACTGCATGCTAATTTACGGTCCAATAGTCTTAATTCGGAAAACTTTTACATTGATTACTGTAAAAGTGTGCATTAATCTTCTTATTAAGTGTGTAGAACATGCATCGAAACGGGACGATCACAAACAGTTTTTTGGAAAATTTATTCAAATCGATTTGTTTTAAATCTGATTTTAATTACTTGCAAAATTTTCTGCAAAATTTTCTGTTTCGAAATTTGATTTCCGTACATCATTTTTTGCAATTCGGCAGTGAAACTGTTCACTCCGTTTTAAAAATTTGTTCTCTTCGGCAGTTTGTTTGGATACTTGCTGTAACGTGATTGTTTGGATCAAATCCAAAATCAGGAGCAATTTGTCTTATAAATCAGATTCTGGATTTATTATTTTAAAAATTTGTTTGGATTTTTTAAATCCAAATATCAAAACTGAATTTCGATTTTATTATATAATTTCAGAAATTCAGACTTTTTTGGGAATTTCAGATCTCGGAATTTTTAATTCGAATATTATTTTCGGAAAAAAATATTTCCAGATTTAATTATTAATATTTTCGGAAAAACAGAAAATTGTTTTTTCGGAAATAATTTCAGCCTACAGAATATTTTTAATAATATTCAGAATTAAGTTCTCAAAATTTTAAATTTGGAAATTTATATAATTTTTTCAGAACAATAAATAATTCAAAATTTTTTATTTTTTTATTTTTTGAATTTAATTTTTGAAAATTCGAATTAATTTGTGTCCTTCATTTTATTTACGGATTATTTCTTGTGCTTTCTGGTCTGATTTTTTGTGGTGTTATTTTTTGAACAGTTTTCAAAATGACAAACATCAACGAAACTATTATTGCTGGTACTTCTTCTGGCACCGTGTCCGTAGTGACGGATGCACATGTGGATGTGTCGGTTGAGTTGACACCCCCGATTCCGGGAAGTGCTCTATCTCCGGCAACCATCCAATCGAACCTGACCACACAACAGGTGGGTCTCTCGATGCCGACATCACTTTCAGTGATAGCTGGGGGGATCCGATCTTACTGGGTCAAAATCAGAATATCCTCCCTATGGATATGTCTGAAGTTCGAGTACCCAACATCAGGGTCCCTGGCACCCAGGCTATAGACCGGCTATTTACGCATGCACCCATGCCAAATCCTCAACAAGCGGGTTTTTACCTGAAAATTTGGATGATACCGGATTTAAACATGGTTTGAGAAGATGATGTTCTTCCTAACTGTCATGTGCATGGAGAGATTTTGGAAAAAAAACTCGTCCTGTGGTGTTAGATCCCACTACTGATCTGTATGGGCTGAGTATCCAACAAGTGTGGGACAGAGGGATTACCTATGCCAAGGATACATAAGAGGCCGACTAGTTGAGTCGTTATACAACGTGTACATCAAAGTCGGATCAGACAAAGAGCTATGGGAAACCTACAGAAGAAGTATAGGCATGAGGATGCTGGCCAGAAGAAATATGTGGTCAAGAAGTTCCTGAACTACAAGATGGTAGATTCAAAGCCGCTCATGGAGTAGGTTGAGGAGCTTCAACTGCTTATCCATGAGGTTCTAGCCGAGGGGATCACGATATGCGAGACATTTCAGGTGGCTTGCATCATCGAAAAGTTGTCTCCAAGTTGGGAAGCTTTCAGGGCTAGGCTTACGCACAAAAAGAAGGACATGAAAGTCGAGGAACTGATTGTTAGGTTGCGGGGTCGAGTCGACCAACGTCCAGTCAGCTAAGGCTACATCTGGAGCAGGGCCTTCTCAACAGAAGGTGAACTTGGTTCAACATAATAAGAAGCGCAAGTCGAACCCCAGAGCAACAACAACAAAGCACCAGTGAAGAAATTTGCTGGAAAGTATCGCAACTGTGGGAAGATGGGACACAAGGCTGATGTGTGTCGAGCAAGAAGACCGACAAGAAGGGAAGTCTGAAACTATTCTAGTGGAAGACGACCTCGTTTGTGTGGTGTCTGAGATCAACATGGTCATTAACAACTCTAATGAGTGGAACTATGACTCAGGGGCTACTAGGCACATTTGCTCGGGTAGGGGGATGTTCCAGACCTACCAAGCCAGCACCAACCAGAAGGTGTACATGGGCAACTCGTCAACATCAGAGGTTGCAGGTACCGAAAGGTGATCCTGAGGCTGACTTCAGGAAAAGACTTAACTCTCCTCAATGTGCTGCATGTGCCGGACATCAGGAGAAATCTACTTTCGAGCATTCTACTTAGTAGGAGTGGGTTCGATGTTAGTTTTAAGTCTGATAAACTTGTATTGTACAAGAATGGGGTGTATCTTGGGAAGGGTTATGTTAAGGATGAACTGATCAAAATGAATGTAATTGCAGTCCTTCCAAAACTGATGTAATCGCTTCTAGTTCAATGAATAAGAATAAATCTATTGCTTATGTCGTTGAGTCTTTTAATATTTGGCATGAACAATTGGACATGTGAATTATAAATCCATTAGCAGATTAATAAACATGAACATGATTCCAAAATGAAAAATAAGTAAAGAAAAATGTGAAGGTATGCCTACAAGCGAAACTCACTATATCGCCATTTCCCCAGGTCGAACGGACAACCAAACCTCTAGGTTAATTCACACCGATTTGTGTGACTTAAAATGTATACAATCTAAGAGGCGGTAAGAAATACTTTGTCACCTTCATTGATGATTGTACGAAGATACTGTTATGTGTATCTATTACGTAGCAAAGATGAAGCATTAGACAAATTTAAGGAATACAAGTTGGAAGTGAGAACCATCTTAGTAAAAAGATCAAAATGATCAGAAGTGATAGAGGAGGCGAGTACGGTGAACCTTTCAATGTGTTTTGTAGAGAACATGGAATAGTCCATCAAACTACCGCTCCCTATTCACCACAATCTAACGGGGTTGCGGAACGAAAGAACCGAACTCTGAAAGAAATGATGAACGCCATGTTGGAGAAATCTGGGTTAACCCAGAACATGTGGGGGGAAGCCATACTAACTTCCAACTACATTCTCAACGAAATTCCACATAAAGTCACTGGTAAAACACCTTATGAGTTGTGGAAAGGCACTGTACCATCGTACAAATACCTCAAAGTGTGGGGGTTCCTGGCAAAAAGTGGTTGTACCACTTCCTAAAAAGATCACAATTAGGACCTAAACCGTTGACTGCATAGGATATGCACCCAACAGTAGTGCTTATCGATTTCTGGTACATACTCAGATATACCAGATATACATGTAAATATAGTAATGTAATAAAGAAATGCTTCTTTCTTTGAAAACATGTTTCCATGTAAAGATAGAAATAATATGACGAACACTCAAGGAAGGAGAAGCTAGCACTTCTGTCCCCTTAACAGAAGAGGTAGAAAATGATGAACCTAGACGAGGCAAAAGAGCCTGCAAGGAAAAATCATTTGGCGATGACTATGTAACAGTCTTTCTTGTAGAAAATGAGCCTAAGACAAAGAAGCATGTCTAATCCCAATGCCTTCATGGAAGGAAGCAGTGAAAAACGAGATCGACTCCATTATGCAGAACCATACATGGGAGCTTGTAGATCTACCACATGGGAGTAAGGCACTTGGGTACAAATGGATTTTCAAGACGAAATTGATAACCGACGGCACAATAGAGAAGTACAAGGCTAGGCTTGTAGTACAAGGATTTTAGACAGAAAGAAGGTCTAGACTTCTTTGACACTTATTCTCTAGTTACGTAGAATAACTTATATTAGAATGCTGATAGCTATTGCAGCATTACGAAACCATAGAAATACATCAAATGGATGTAAAAACGACATTTCTATATGGAGATTTAGAAGAAGAAATCTACATTAAACTGCCTGAGGGTTTTGTCGCTCCTGGACGTTAAGTCACTATATGATCTTAAGCATAGCACCTAAACAATGGCATGAGAAATTTGATCATGTTATGATGACAAATGATTCAGCATCAATGAAAGTGATAAATGCATTTACATCAAAAACACACCTACATGATATATCCTACTGTGTTTGTATTTAGATGACATGCTCATTATGGGGAGCAACACTAACTTGATCAAACAAACTAAGCAGATTCTTTGTGGAAAGTTTTACATGAAGGACATGGGAATAGCTGACGTGATTCTAGAATCAATATCGTCATAAATATTGTAAGGAAATTGCCTTGTCTCAGTGTCATTATGCTGAAAAGATTTCTTGCAAGGTTCAAGAGTCATTCTGGTGGGATAGCTAAAAGCCCAGTTGACCCTCATCTTCATCTGACCAAAAACTCAGGGGATGCAGTGTCACAACTAGAGTATGCACGTGTGGTTGGTAGTCTAATGTACTTGACCAACTACACACGACCAGACTTAGCACATGTTGTAAACGTACTAAGTTGCTACACTAGTAACCCTGGACACAACCACTGGAAAGGTATAAGTAGAGTTGAACTACTTAAGTTACACTAAGAGTTATAGTCTGTACTATGGAAAATACCCAGCTGTTCTAGAAGGATACAGTGATGCCAACTGGATATCAGATTCTAGGAACTCCAAATCACAAGGTGGATATGTTTTCACACTTGGTGGTGCAGCTGTGTCATGGAAATCTTCTAAACAAACGTTATTGGCCAGATCCACGATGGAGTTTGAGTTCATAGCTTTAAATAAAGCAGTAGTAAGAAGCCGAATACCTTCGGAACTTCCTGGAAGATATTCCTATGTGGACCAAACCAGTGTCGGCAATACGTGTACACTGTGATAGTCAATCGGCTATAGCCCGGGCACTGAACCACCTGTATAATGGTAAGTCTCGTCACATTCGACAACGACATAAGACCATTAGACAACTACTCTCAAATTTTATAATCACGATCGATTATATCAAGTCAGTTGACAACCTAACAGATCCATTTACTAAAGGTCTGTCAAGAGAGCAAGTTGTGAAATCATCTAGAGGAATGGGTTTAAAGCCTATGGACTAAGAGGATGCTTGATGGATACCCTACCTACATGACTGGAGATCCCAAGAAGTAGGTTCAAGGGGAAAACTAAATCAAGTTTGACTCAAAATAAGAGCACTGGACACAACAAGTCTTGTCCTGTTCCTATGATGATTACCAGTGCTGAGTGTGCGAGTATTAGTTAAGCTTCGGCTTTTAATGATTCCATAACCTTAGTAAAGTGGGGTATGAAAGATATCCTTGATGGTCAATCACCTTGTGAGTGTGAAATGGGGTTGTTTCTAGGAGAATGAGAAAGGTACATTCTCCAAGTTCATTCATGATAAACCAGGCAAAGTTCACGACCAAAATGAACACAATATGAGAACCTAGTTATGTGAGAGGATGAAACTGTGTGACAGTTGTTGTCTAGGCTTACATCAAATCCCAGGTGGTTCAAAGACATCGAGTCTACTACCTGGCCAAGTAAGTCCGACAACTGATCACAATGGATGGTTCAAGGCTGAAAAATGCTACTAAGCCAAATGCAGTGATTCTTCGTTATACTCTCAAAAGTTTTTCTGACGAGTCATCATATGAAATAGAGTCTTTCCTATTCATGTGGGGGATTGTTGGAACCAGATTTTTAGCAAACTTCCGGCCAGTTTTCCGGCTAGCTCTGGTGGTTGAAATTGGCGGGATAAGGGACTATTGGCTTCCTCCGCGAGCTCTTGAATATGGTATATCATACGCTAAAATCGGGTTCCGATTGAATGAGAAAAGCCTACTCAAAGTAGGTGCTTGGAAGGAATATGGTGAAGTTTTGGGGTGTTTTTGGGTGGAAAATTGTCCCACATTGAAAATAGGAGAGATCAACAGCCTGATCAGCTGCTATATAAACCGACTCTCTCCTCTCATTCAGGACACACACAAAAAGCATTCGCTCTTCTCTCCCTCTGAAATCCTTCGAGGGTATACACAATTCTTTGAGTTCGCCATATTTCCGGCTTGAGTGTGCATCCGGAATTTCGACGCAGTTGTATCCTGGAATTCGAAACACCGATAACCGTCTCACTAACGGGGCGTTTTTCGAATTAAGGATAGAGATTCGCTCTCGCCTCTGCGTTCTACGCTCGTTCCTCGTTTCAATTCGGTATTAATATTTGTTCTTAATTCATTTATTGTTTGCAGATTATTGCATTCTAATTTACAGTCCAATACTTTCGCTAGGACATGTGATGCGACCTTGACCGCTGAGGACGAGGAGAAGGTGCTGAAGATGCCACCATAAGGTTGTGTCACCCATAGCCGTGTAAAGGCCTTTCTTGACACCACCATAAGGTTGTGTCACCAGGAACCAACAATGACGCATCAAGCTGGTATTAGAGTGCTAGGGGCTTTGTGAATTTCCGGTTTCTTAATTTAAGCAACAATCCTTGATTTTTCTTACCCTTCCTTTACTCTTGATAGTTCCATAATCAATTCATTCACTTAGGTTTATTTTTATGTTTCAGCCTAGGGCATATTCATAATTAATATTATTTACGTGATTTAAAAATAATTAACATATCTGAGACCCTTGGATGAATTTTTCAAATTATTTGAACCATTGTAGTTGGATTTTACGTGTGTAGGAATTTTTCTTTTTGTCTTTTTAAGTCAATCATAATTTTCTTACCTTACTTGCAAATCATATCTATTTGCTTCTTATTCTTGCATAAATTAAAAGATCACGACTTATTTAAAAATCAAAGGAAAAAAATAAGGAAGTAGATCTCGGTTTTGAATCTGACACTTGCCTTACATGATAGTTCATAAACAGAAGTAGATCTCGTTTTTGAATCCGACACTTGGTGCTAGTTCATATAAAAAACAAATTATTATTTTCCATGCCTCGTTAGTAATGTTTGACTTCACTTGTCGTGTTCTTCCATTTCTTATCTCCCCATTGTCTAATTCTGTCATTTGACTTTTCGAGTGTAATAAATTTTCTTACATGTTATTCTATCTTGTATGAAGTCATTTGCTGCATTATTTATCCTACCCTTTCCGCCAGCCTCACCGCCTCACTCATGTCCAAAGCAGTATTTGCTTGGTCTTGATTTATCTAGACTTACTTGTCTTTGTTATTTATATTTGCTTTTATCTACTTATGGTATCTAATCGTTTAGTGTGATCTTTGCAAATGTCGGAGAAAAAGATCAAGTTGTGAAAATCGACAAGACATCTACGTAAACCATGTGAGCCAAGTTTGCCGAGATGCACGTCGAGATGTGAGCGGAACTTGAGGTTGCCAAGCAAGATAATGCCGCAATACCAAGTTGAGGTAGTGGTTGCCCGTCAAACCATGACGGCCCACACACAAGCGCCTATAATACCGATCACTCGTCATAAGGACAAAGTTAAGGACATCCAAATGTCTTTTTATAACTCTCGATTTGTGTTAGGTAAGGTAGGTAAGGACAAATCTACTAATTCCAACAAGCATCACGAGCTTGAAGAGTTTCAAGCCAAAGAGCTCTGTAAGGAGGCCTGCCGCAAGCAGAAGGCGCACGATGCGCATGTCGGGGTCAACACCTCTCAACAAGGCTCACATAACAGGTATAACCCTTCCCCTCTCTTTTTTGATGTTGGTGCATACAAGGGCCACCAGTCTCCACTTACTCCTAAGTCTAGCAACGACATGGATGTTGATGATTACACCAACGTCAACGAGTTTGGCAACGATTATCACGGAGGTGAAGGTAACTCTCGTCCCCATTTCAATAACATGCCTCCTATATGGGACTCACCTGAAATGCAGGCACATAGCCGGGACTCTGTGCCACCACCAAAGTATCGAGGGCTCCATGCGAGGCAGGAGACCTTTATCGCACAACGCACATGATATGTGCATCGAGCCCAAGAGACTAGGAGCAATCGTAGTCCACCTACCAACTACATGCCGACTATACAGAGGACTCGGACTCTGAAGAGTCTCCTCCTCCATTCCACGAAGACACGCCCCACAACTGATGCCACCAAGATCACATGGATCACAACGATAGGAGTCCGAACGTGCACACATATTCATGGCGTGACATTAAGGTAAAATTTGATTACTTTGAGGGTACTTATTGTTGGGCCCTAGATTGGCCCAGTCCCATGAGACGTCCAACGATTATCCAATGTCGAGCAGACACGTCTAGCTGAGAGTGATGGACTATATGAGCGCGACGTGTACCATTTGAAGTAGACGTTAGGACGAGTGGAGAAGGTCAGACACAAATCTTAACGCACGAATGAAAAATCCGGGATATGGACGACGTGGCTCCTCACGATTCAACATCTCTTTTATCTGTAATGTATATATATGTAATTCACTTTATTTGTAACACGTTTTTTTGGCTGAATTCGATTACCATAAATCTCGAGCACTCTTTTATCTCTTTCTCACCATTAATACAATTCTACTGTTTGAGCATTCCATTGTTCTTCTCTGCACTCGCATTAGATTGACCGATTACCTCACTTTTAAGGCAACTTAGATGAAGTCGTCTTTTTGCCCAGAACAATTTGTCGCCCACCGTGGGGCAATTGGCGGATCTTCCTTACTAAAACCAAAACCTTCCTTGTTCTCCCTTCATGGCCGACCCTATCATTAATTCCACCATCCTTGAAAGTGGTAACGTTGTTATCACCGAGGAGGAAACTATGTCTCAATAGGACAAGGGAAAGCAAGTTGCGGAAAATTCTAAGGCATCCATGCAAAGCCAGATTCGAGAAATGGCCCAAGCCATGAAACCGTTTCAACAGGATCTGGCCGACCAACCGCGACTACAATTCGCTCCACCAATCACTAGGCATAGAAAACGTTCAACTATCAATTGATAATTCCTTGTTAAAATTGCAGGTACATTCGTGCGGACCAGCTGCCTCAGGGAGTCGGAAGCCAACCAATCTTGAAGGTACCATAAACTCTCGAGCACTATTGTATATCTTTCTCACCATTAATACAATTTTACTGTTCGAGCATTCCATTGTTCTTCTCTACATTCTCATTACATCGACCAATTACCTCAGCTTTAAGGCAATTTAGACGAAGTCGTCTTTTTTCCCAGAACAATTTTGGCGCCCACTGTGGGAAAATTGTCCAATCTTCCTTACTAAAACTAAAACCTTTATTGTTTTCCCTTCATGGCCGACCCTATCGTTAATCCCACCATCCTTGACAATGGTAACATTGCTATCACCAAGGAGGAAACTATGTCTCAGCAGGACAAGGGGAAGCAAGTTGCTGAAAATTTAAGGCATCCATGCAAAGTCAGATTTGAGAAATGCCCAAACCATGCAATCACTTCAAAAGGCTCTGGCCGACCACCGCGACTACGATTCGCTCCACGAATCACTAGGCATAGAAAACGTCCGACTATCAACTGAAAATTCCTTGTTGAAACCGCAGGTACATTCATGCGGACCAGCTGCCTCAGGGAGTCGGAAGCCAACCAATCTTGAAGACATCCAGACTCGACTAAACATGGACATCGATGGGACACCCGGACGTGCAACTGTTCCCCCCACCCTAGAATCTAGGTAACGACAACATAAACCCTATTTATACTCCTAAATGTGTGTCATTTGAAACACCGGCTAGGGTCGTCCGATACTGAGCCGATGCTAACTAGGACACTGGAGGACTATATGTCAAAGCCCTCATCCATCAAGCTATCGATGCCAACATGAGAACTCTTGATGCAAGGTTTGCTTGAATCCTCGGGCTCCCTCGACCAATTGAAAGAGAGACGATTGATGGATTTGAGGAGTCACCCTTCGTTGATAAGATCGCTCGCGTGGAGATTCCCAAGAAAGTCCATCTCCCAACAATGGAGAAGTACAAAGGAACGACCGACCCGTCCGATCACGTCGACATATACAAACAAACTCTTAAGACGGTAAATGTACTGAGAGATTTCAAGGAGGCACTCATGTGCCAAGTTTTCGGCATGTCCCTCGTGGGACAACCCTAACGTGGTACATGCACATGTGATAAACAACGTCTAGCGTGGCTTAATAAGTGGTCGTTAACATCGTTTATAGACGAATTGGCCATGATTTGGAGCGTAGTACCGTAGTCCGGACCTCGTAAACAAAGTGGTTAAATACGAGGATTACGAGCGTTCAGGAGAAGACTGAAGAGAAGATGGCCAAAGGACGAAGCAAAGTCGCGCGCACAACAAGACGCAGCCGCACTGGAGCACATGGGCCAAGGCGCGATCACGCCCTTGGTGGCACGAACGTGACTTTTGAACTGAACAGCGGAGCGACCATGCCCACATTGTGCGATCACGCCCACGTAGGGTTCCTGTCGCGGCTGATTTCCTTATGCGGGCTTTCTTTCGGCCTTTTTACCTATTTTCTGATGGAGTTTCGGGCTGGGCTTTTTAGTGAATGTTTCTAGGGTTTCTATCTATTATAAATAGGGTATGTGAGCTTTGCCTCCTAACCATGCTTATTTCTAGTTTAACTTAGAGAGTTTAGAGATGATTTGCATTGTTCTCCATGTTGAAGCCTGCGGATGGTTGATTTGTAGACTTCTTCCTTGGTTCTAATAAATATATATTGTTTGAGTTGTTTTATCCTCTTGCTTATATTTATCATTGATTGGGATTTGTTTATCAAGATTGATCACCTAGGTTTATAGATCTATTTCGTATAGCTAGGCCTGACTTATCCGAGTTGGAGGAGCCTTGTCCATTTAGTAGCAAATCATTTACCTGGACTAGTTGGACTTGTAGATGTGTGGAGGGTAGTGATGTGTTAATAGCCAAGTGGCACTGCATGGTCCTATTTATTCTTGAACTTTATGCTGCCTAGGGATTAGCCTTTGACAGTTTCAAGGTTATATCTAGAGGTTAGGGTTAATATGCCGACTTGGATTATTAACTAATTATGAACATGGATTAGGACAATCATAATATATAAATTAATATAATGAACCCGATTAGCAATTAGGAAGTCAATGATCAAACCAACCATTCCGTTGTGTGGATACCCTCTGAATAAGGTATTTTCTCTATTGCGTTCCTAGATTAAATTAGTATTAGCATCAATCCACTTTTTCCCCGTTTTATCATTATTAAATAGATCTTATTAATTACACATGAATTGAATACATGACTTTATGTGGGATTGACCATTTCTTGCCACTCTACTTGTAGAGGTGTTAGTGAGGTTTATAAATTATTATTTTGACAGGCATAACGACCATTTTGGCCTTGTCAGCCTGCCCCAAGGGTCTATCGGGTTTGTCTCTAAACTCGTCAATGCATTCAAAACAATTTCCTAGTAGCCGAAAGATAGAGAAATAGTCTAGCAACCTATACCGTAAAATACAATATGCTAACAAAACATTATGAGCTTATCTTAGTAGGTACACTAATGAGATGGGCTACATCCCCTTTTGGGTAGAAGCCTTCTAACGAGGTCTAGTCAAGGGAAGCGAGTTATATTGCGAACTTACTAAATATCCTTGTCGCACCTTCGAGGATGCGCAAGCAAAGGCATTGGCTCACATTCGACCAGAGGAAGACGACGTCCCATCTAAGGTGGACCAGAATAATGATCACGTGGATTGACGTCCCATTAAAACAACAAGAGAGATAGACGAAATCAACCCTACTAAACAAGACCAGGAAACAGCCGCGACCAGGGACTGTCATGGAAAGACGATCCCGCACTTCCCCCTAAGGTACAATCGCATAATTTTAACATTACCACCGCTGAACTTGTGCAGGCCTTCGACAAAATGGGAAAGGACGTCAGGTGGCCCCGTCAGACGGACAAGCCAGAGTCACGTCGGGACATGTCCAAGTGGTGTGATTTTCATGCCGATCATGGTCATTCGACAGATGACTGTGTTGCCCTGAGAAGTGAGGTTGCTCGCTCCTCGAAAAGGGATTGAACAGAGATGTCATCTCAGATCACACCCAGTCCATGTTGGATCGACGCGGAAAGGTATTGGAGGGTCGTCCCTCCTCTCATGTCCCTGCCAAGGTTATAAATTACATTTCAAGTGGTTCGGAGATTTATGGAATATCATATTCCGTCGCCAAGTGATGATCCAAGCAGAGCCTAGGCGACATGCCTCTTACATCGGACGCGGTGCCTAGGAAGGTCAGCGACCTCCCTCCGATTAAATATAGCAACGAGGATGCCAATGGTGATTACGAGCATCACGATGGGTTAGTCATTTCATTATATGTAGGGAAATACTTAATCCGAAGGATCCTAGTTGATAACAGTAGTTCCTCAGACATCATCACCCTCTCAGCTTTAAAAGAGATTTGATTGTCCGAGGTGGATATCGATCCTTGACACATGCCTCTCGCTGGGTTTAGTGGGGAGGTGAGGTATATGGTAGGGAACATTTTCCTTCCAGACTTCGCTGGAGGGATCCATCTACAAGTAAATTTTAATATCAAAGATTGCAAATTTCCCTATAGTTGTATTATGGGTAGATCCTGGATTCACGCGATGAAGGTAGTGAAAAATGGGGAGTGTTATGTAGTGTCAATGAAAAATATGGTCGAAGAAAAAGACGCATAGTAATCAATGGACATGGGACGGTTGAGAGGGTAACTTGATCAAAAAATGGAACAACTCGACGAAGTACTACTAGATCCTTCTTTACCTAGCCAGGTCCTCAAAATCGGATCCGACCTTGAAGACTAGTTGCGAGTGCTACTCCTTTATTTCCTAAGGAAACGGTCTAACAATTTTTCTTGGACATATGAGGACATGGTAGGCATCTCCCTGGATTTCATCACACATAGATTAAACGTAGATACAAGTTTTCCTCTAGTAAAGTAGAAACACATGAAATTTTGTTGCTGAATGCAACAAGGTCGTCGATGACGAGGTGACGGAACTTCTCGAAACGTGAATGGTTGGAAAATGTGGCCATCGTAGATAAGAAATATGGTAAGTGGTGCGTCTACGTCAACTTCAAAGACCTTAACAAGGATTGTCCCAAAGACTCCTTCCCTATTCCCCACATGGATGTCATGATCGATGCAACAGCAGGTAATGAGATGCCTTCATTCATGGACGCCTTCAGTGGATATCATCAGATCTAGAGACGAACAAGAGAAAACATCCTTTGTCACAAGTAAAGGTACGTACTGCTATAAAGTCATGCCTTTCGGCCTAAAAACGCAGGGGCGACGTATCAATGACTAGTGAACAAGATGTTCAAGGACCAGATTGGGGACATCATGGAAGTCGACATCGATGACATGCTAGTTAAATCCAAACACAAACAGACCGCATTGACCACCTGAAGGACGCGTTCGACATCCTAGACAGGTATGATATGAAACTTAACCCAACCAAGTGTTCATTTGGAGTCTCTTCAGGAAAATTCATGGGATATATGGTAATCCAAAGAGGAATCGAGGCAAGTCTGGAGCAGGTCAAGGCCATCATCAACCTTAAAGACCCTAGATGCATCAAGGACATCCAAGAGCTAATAGGTTACGTCGCATCCCTAAATAGATTCTTCTCCAAGTCGCCGGACAAGTGCAAACCCTTATACGACAACCTAAAGAAAAACAAATCCTCCAACTGGGGACCCGACCACGAAACGGCCTTCCAAAACCTTAAAAACTACTTAGCTAATCCCTTACTCCTCATAAAACCTCGCGACGGAGAGCCATTATTCATCTACCTCACCGTATCTAATGCATCGGTTAGCGCCGCCCTTATCAGAGAGGAAGATGGTAACCGGCTGCTAGTCCATTACATAAGTAGATCCCTACTTTCAGCCGAAATAAGGTACTCTGCATTAGAAAAAATAGTGTTAGCTCTTGTCATGGTGTCAATCAAAGTAAAACCTTATTTCAAAACACATACCATAATCATTAGGACTAACTATCCCATGAAAGCAATCTTGAGAAAAACTGAGTTGATAGGACGCATGACTAAGTGGGCGATCCATCTCAGCGGATACGACATAGAGTTTGAGCTTAGAACGGAAATCAAGTCCCAGGCTATAGCAGATTTTATGGTAGACTTTAGTCCCGAGCTAGAATTGGATGCGTCAAGGGAAATGATTCCTCCACGATACTTGGGAACTCCATACTGACGGCGCGTCCAACGCTAGAGACACCGGTTAGGCATCGTGCTAAATTCACCACAAGGGGACATGACAGCCCAGACTGTGAGATGTGAGTGGGAAGTGACAAATAATGAAGCGGAATATGAAGCCTTAATATTTGGCTTGAAACTAGCCCAAGACCTCTCGATCATCGACTTATAGGTAACTTGCGACTCCGTGCTTATAGTCAATCAAGCACAAGGAAAAAATACAACGAAGGATGAGAGAATGACAGAATACTTAACCATCATCAAAGACATGACCCCTCTTTTCCAAAAAAAATCCATAACCCAAGTCCCAAGAGACTAAAATGCTCAAGAAGATGCCTTAGCAAACCTTGGATCCGCACTACACCCACACGATTTCACTATCATACCCCCAACCTCCCAAACTACCAAAATCTCATCAACACCATCACGACCAATGATTCGTTCAACGATTGGAGTCAATCGATCGTTAACTGGATGGTCCACCAAACACTTTCCTCAGACAAACTAGAAATCAGACGCCTTAAAGCCCAATCCCTGTCCTATTCCACCATTGACTTTTCGTTGTTCAAAAAGTCCACGACAGGTGTACTCCTAAAATGCCTCATGACGTCCAAGCTCAGATCCTACTCTCATCCATGCACGATGAAGAATGTTGTAATCACACGATGGTCGAAGCCTAGCTTGCAAAGCTCAACGTCTAGGATACTATTGGCCGACCATGAATGCCGACACGTTAGAATTTGCCCGACAGTGCGATGCTTGTCAGAGACATGGCTCTGCCCCTCATCAACCAGCCGAACCTTTACACCTTACACTCCCTCCATGGCCGCTTATGAGGCGGGGGATGGACATCGTGGGAGAGTTTCCAACTGCAACAGGGTGACGTGTGTTTTTCCTCGCCGGGAGCGACTACTTCTCCAAGTGGATCGAAAAAGAAACTTACAAGGAGGTGAAGGAGAAGGACGTCATATCGTTAATCAAAAGGAATATCATTTGTAGATTTGGGATCCCATCCAAAATCTTCTATGATAACGGGTCTCAATTCATTGGAAAGAAAACACATGCATTATGTAGCGGAGCATCAAACTGGTTACGTCTACCCCCAGGTATCCTCAGGCAAATGGACAGGAAGAATCCAACAAAAACATCATTTTCAACAACCTCAAGAAGTGACTCGGAGATGACAAGGGTAAATGGGACCGACGAGTTGGCCTATGTCTTCTAGTCCATTAGAACTACTCCTAAAAATGCTACTGGATCATCGCCTTTTGCGCTGGTCTATGGATGCAAAGTGGTCGTCCCAGCCGAAATCCTTATTCCCACTACTAGATGTCAGCTACAAACTACTGAGCAGAGCAACGACGATTTAGGGCATGCATTGGACTAAGTGGACGAGATCAAAGAAAAAGCAAGACTACGTATGGTGTAATATCAACAACAGGTCGCACATAACTATAACCGAACGTCTGCACTAAGATGTTTGCTTTGGGATACTGGGTCCTTAGGAAAACCTTCCAAAACACTAAGGATCCCAAAGATGCTATCTCCACAATGGGAAGGACCGTACCAGATCGTCAAAATCGTTGGACAAGGTGCATATCGACTATGCGACTCCGTCGAAAGGGGAGTCCCCCCATAGTTGGAGTGCTATGCATCTAAGAAAGTATCACTTCTAAAACCCTCTTTTATTTATTCTTTTACAATCGAATCATTAAAGTTTTTCATAAATGACCTTAAACTTACATGAGTGTCAGAGGGCTGTTGGGCACTCGACCTTTTTCATTTTACATGTTTGTAGGGCCCCTCGACCCTTGGTCGAGTCATTATGGAGCTCCATGATGAACGAACACGATCAATCAGACACAAGGGATTGAACATAAGGCACGTCGTTAAACCGCCAGCCTTAAAACTTTTATAAGGTAAGACATCCCCTTATAATTTTACGTCATGTGAAACACACATCGTTGTCTCCCTTGGCATTAGAATAACGCGCATTAATACATATACAATTACAAGCCGACCCCTCAATCGTCTACGGACGATACACGACCACATCATTGTAGATGGACGATAGCGAAACATGAATGGTCCAAGCGACCCCACACAACATTAAACATGCATGACGAGCGTCATTTAGCCCTGTCAAAATAATAAAACATAACTAGCTACTCTATAAGTAAAGTGGCAAGAAAGGGTCGATCCCGTAGGGAGTCAGGTCTTCAATTCTTGTGAATTTAATCTAATTGACTCTTTAGTAACAAAGGAGGAATTGAATTGCAACTAAACTAACAAATTGATGAGGGAAAACAATACGGAAAATACCTTATTCAGCAAGTATCCACACAACGGAATGGTTGGTTTGATAATTGACTTCTTAATTACTATTCGGGTTCATCCTACAATTTATATTATGGTGGCCCTAATCCCTGTTCTTATATAGCTAATAGTCCAACTAGTCCTAATAGCCCTTACCTAACTATAAACTTGAAACTATCAAGATTTAATACTTAAGCAACAATGAACTCAGGAATAAATAGGAATATGTAGTACCATTGGCTCAAGGTCGATATTTAACACATCATCACCTTTTCACACAATAACAATCCCAACTAGGTCATGCATTGATTTGCTACCAAACTATAGGTCAACCTCGGACAAGTCAAACCTAGTCTGTTCGTTTCGTCATAAAAAAGTACTTCTAAGTGCTTTTTTTTCTTTTTCAGAAAATAAGCACTCATTTGACTTGTTCGATTCGTCCATCCAAATTTTTTTGAAAGTATTTCGAAGTACTTATTTGCCTAAAAAACAGAAGCAATAAAATGTTGCTTTTAAAAAATTAGAAGTACTTATTTTTTATTTTCTTTTACCATTTCACACTTACCCTGATTTTCCATTTCTAGACAATAAGCATCAATTAAATAAAAGTACCAGCACCAGCACCAACACTAGCAACTACATCTAACAATATTGGCGAACCAAACAGACCCTAGATCTAAACAACCTAGGTAGCTAAGCTAGATAGATAAATAAAACTCAATAATCTTTCAAGAGCAAGAGAGATGAAACAAATCCAATAATATAATTTAGAACAGAGATAAAAGTCTTACAAAACCAATCATCCACATGCTTCAACCTGATGAACAAAGTAATGAGACTACTCTTGCCTCATTCTAAACTACGTAAAACTAAACTACAACAATCCGTGGGAAGGAGGCAAAGCTCTCAACCCTATTTATAGAAGCTAATAACCTAAGAAACAATTCCTAAAAAGCCTAGCCCAAAGCGCCATTAGAAACTAGGTAAAAAAGCCCTAAGATCTCGCAACATAGGAATGGGCTCGGCACCAACGCAAGCCGGGCGCGGTTACACCACCTTGCAGATCCAATGAGCGGTCGTTCTACCTAGGGTGGGATCACACCATAGGCCAGTCTCCTTGGGTGTGGCTACGTCCTCTTGTGTGCGCGATCGTGCTTCATTCTTTGGCCATCTTCTCTTCGTTCTTTTCTCGAATGCTCGTAATCCGTGAATAACACATTTGCTCTGCGAGGTTTGGATTATGGTAATATGCTCCAAATATGGCCAATTCGCCTATAAATGATGCTAACGACCACTTGTTGCACTATACTAGATATCGCCAATCAAACCCCCACACTTAAACCTTGCTCACCCTCGAGTAAGCTACAACTAACTACTTGGCGATCTCAGTGAGTATGGAAGAACTTGACAGCAGTGGTCGTCGAATCAACACTTCAGCTCCTAGGTACCTACAATCATCAAAGCACGGGCGTAGACTCCCACTCTACTAGAAATCTTCAAAAACAATGCAAGACTCAATAAACTCTAAACTAACCCAACAATGGCATCAATCATTCCCCAAACTTGAACTATTCTTATTTATGCAAGTGCACTAATGAATCTCTAAATTAGGCAAAAGATGTATCTATCCAAGTAATATGTGAAATATGATAACGTAAGATCAAATACACGACAATTCTTTTTCCTAACATGCTATATAATCTATGCGAAGAATTCACAAGCACCAATACCATCAAAAGCATACAGAAAACCACAACTCAACTCAAGTAATACCACATATAACTTTTTATTGCTTCTTTTCATCCTATTCATATATTTTTCACTATTTAACCATGTATTTGGTACCGGGCCCGTCCGTCTTACTGTCCGGTCCAACTAATAAAATTCTTTTCTTGCTTAGCCATGGAGGATCGAACCCGGGGTGATCTTTCACACTACGGATATCGCGTGCTCTTCCAGCTTACTTACTAGGAGTTCACTACCATTTATTTCCTTTTATTCAATTTGTAGTGAAAAAGGAAAGAAGCAAGATAGTAATAACAACATGATAGAACAAGAGATGAGATGGTAAAATTGTAATCTTAGTATTGGTCCTAATGCATCCTAGTCATAATCCACATGCTCAAGTCAAAGTCCTTAATGTGATCAATCATATCATCATCATACATAATTGCAATATCAACATATAAAGCATAGTAAAAAGATTCAAAATTAAAGCACCATCATAAGAGTTCACAAAGTATAAAACATGGGAAAAATTATGATAACCGACTCTAAAAATTCAAAAACAAACTCAAAAATCTCAAAAGTGACTCAAAAATTCAAATAACAAGGATAATTGAGGTAATTCCCCTCCCTCACACTTAAAGTACACAATGTCCCTATTGTGTAATAAAGAACAACAGTAAAAGATAGATGGAGTTAGAAAAATACCTCTTTTGACGGGTTGCCTCCTAGACATCGCCTTTGGTTAAAGCCGTAGGCCCGACTTCTTGCTTTTGATCTGCCCAGCACTTGGCCCCTCAAAGGCCATCTCATCTATGAACTGTCTTCTTCCTCACACAATAGGATCTCACGCCTCGTCATTTCCTAATTCTCTTGCCGTACCACCCTCTCTTCTTCTTCTTCCTCACCATGCATGGCCTCTTTAGGAGTTTTGTAGAACGAGGCACAGGTGCTCGGGGTTCCAGAGTCCCGAACATTCGAAGGTGTGGACGCACGTAGGTGTCTTGGTGGAGCTTGAGATCATCTCCCGGGTCAAATATCTCTCCTTTATCATATAATGGTGGGCCCGGATCATACTCATTGATGTTCATCGATAAGGAGAAATCGACACTGAAGACAGCAGGGAAGAAGGCGAGGGCTCGGGGAAACATGACGCGGTCACGCCGAGCATCAGGTGGCTTGGCGCGGGCGCGCCAGGGTGGTCGTGGTTGTGCAATGAGCTCCGGAAAAATCACAGTAAGGGAGTGGTAGCGTGGGCTCGTGTGTGCGGTCGTGCTCGGCTGTAGGTGGGCTTGCACGGTCGTGCACGGGTAAGGCGCGATCACGCCCCTCTCTAGTGTTGGGGAGGCGAGTGTCTGCAGAGGCTGATTTGTTCTCGTTCTCCTCAACCTGCGGTTGTGCGTCTTCTAGTTCTTTAGCCTCAACCTCTTCTTCATCATTCTGCATCTCATCCTCGCTCGGATCAATGGTGGTCTGAGGGTGTCGTGCACCGAACCAACTTTGCAGCTGAGTAGATATGGCATGCGTCAATCGCTCAATCTCCCCTTCCATGTAGTTAGTAAGTTTGTCCTTTGGAAGCTCAACGACCCACTCCCTTAGTTTAGCCACCTGGTCAGCCTGGTTCCACAATCTTTCTTCCATGTGTCTTGCAAGCTAAGAAGGTATACTCATTAGTAGCACGGGTTCTGACCATACAATGACCATCAACAAAGTTAATTAACAAAAAAATAAGAAAATAAGTTTTGACTCCCTGGAAACGGTGCGAAATTTAACGAGCGTCGTTTAGCCCTATCAAAATAATAAAACCTAACCAGCTACTCTATAAGTAAAGTGGCAAGAAAGGGTTGATCCACAAGGAGTCAGGTATTCAGTTCTTCTG